>NC_025997.2:122574997-122874997 GCF_000442705.2 Elaeis guineensis
AAGTACCTCAACAGTCTAGAGCGTGCTTATACGTATTGGCATTTTGGCTTTTGTTTTTTTTTTTTCTAAATGATAAAATCAGATTTATAAATCTAGCAAAAATACGTCTATATGAATCAGAAAATACAATATATAAAAAAAGTTATAAAAATTTCCAGAAAGCCCCAAAATTTATTCCAATATGATTAGCAACATATATCACCATTTAATCAATGGCACAATTTGCCTCTCTGTAGACATATTTCCTCATAAAATTGTAGAAAAGTAGCTATTTTCCAACAATCACGTAGTAATGGGTAGGAATTAGTTTCAGATACTAATGGTTTAGAAAGACAGCGACTCATCTGGCTTTAGATTTCATGCGATAAGCCCATCCCAATTAGCTGGGCGTCGTCCACTTGAATGGCCCAGTAGCTTTGTTCAGGCCCAAAATGAAAAAAAAAAAAAAGGGAAAAGCAATGGGAAGACTCCTGTTGGGTGGATGTCTGGCCAGGACACCACCTCCCAAGATCCTTTCAGTACCACGCGATGCAGCAGGAAGAAAGAAGAAACAAAACAAAAGGAAAAAACAATCAAAATACGTGGATCAGCCACAAAAGGGCTCGCCTCCATGGGGCATGCAAACTTCACTATGAAAGAAAATTTTACAAGAGGAGACCTCACCCTCAACCCTTGTACACCCAATTCTCTCTCACATGAAGTTCCCCTCACAAAAGCTCTCTCTCTCTTGGAGACCCCCTGAACCCCTAAAGAGCCTGGCGACCGCTGTCCAGGAGCCTCCTGCTCCTTCTCTCACAGCGCCTCACGCCTCTCTCTCTCTTCTCCTCTCGGTTCGTACGGCGGCGAGAAACCGAAAAACCACGCACCCTCTTCTGTTCGTTCTCAGGCTTTTTAAAGCCTTAAACATAGGTTAGAGAGTGATTAGGAATCCTAAATCAAGCCAAATCATGTCCCAGACCGTCCGATCAAGACCGGGAGCCACCTGGCCGTTCGATCGCGCTCCGGTCCACGGAATAGTGCCGTGGACCGCGAGAACGCGTGGGAAACGCCCACGCGGTCCACAGCCGCACCGTGGACCACCAGGTCCACGGTGGACCGGGGATGGGCCAGCAGGCCGCTGGGTCGCGCGTCCCGCGCGGGCCTGGGCCTGGGACGCGCGTCCCGCGCGGGCCTGGGTCGCGCGTCCCGCGCGGGCCTGGTCCCGCGTCCCACGCGGGCCTGGGACGCGCGTCCCGCGCGCCGCCGCCTGCGGCCGCGCCCTGCCGCCCACCGCCGGTCGCCGGCGGTCCTCCGCCGTCTCGATTCTCGTGCCGACTTCGAAAGCTCGTATCTCCTCCATCCGAGCTCCGTTTCAGGTGATCTTGGTCTCGTTGGACTCCATTTTTCACCGCGAACCTCGCTGTGGGCTCAATGTGGGCTGAAATCTCGAGGCGTCAAATCCTAACAATCTCCACCTCGACTCGATATTCGGCCTCCTTCAAACTCCGAGAGCTTTCTGGATCTCCTCGCCCCCATGCCCTGGGGCAATCGCCTGCTGATCATGGATGGGCAAACATGGGAGTCGAGCCAGGCTTGCTCGATCCCATCTCCGTCGTATGCTGTGCTCCTCCTGACCTGAGACCTGCTCGGGGCATCATCCTGCGGCAATAGGAATCTTACCTTGCGACGTCGCCTCTCATGCTCCCGAGTCTCCTGTCTCGTGCCCGATCCGCCTCCTGGAGCTCCACCTCGCTCTGGGCTCCACCTGGCTCCCGATGCTCCACCTCGCACTGGGCTCCCTGCCAGGTAATAATGTCCTCTGCTCCCCTTCTTCCCCTCCAGCATAATCCTATCGCCGCGTAGCACCCTCAGATTCCTCCACCAGCTACCGTCCTGTAGCCTCTCGAATCCAGTCTGCTAAGTGAGATAAGATTCGCCTGAAATCGGGTATGTATCGGACCTCCCCCAATCTCCTCACTGCACCGTCATGTGTCCTCCAGCTGACCGTCCCAATGCCTCTGATCGCACAGCTCGATCCATTCGGCAGATATACAGTGCTCTCACTGTTCTCCAGGGAGTCAAACTGCTCCTCTCTGCAACACACATGATAGGGGCATGCAGAATCTAATATCCACTGCTGGGAAGAAGTAGATACCTCGTCAGATATCTCCAGGACATCTCCATCTGAATCACTTGCCGGCCGTCGCTACAGCAGCCACCGTCCGATTTTCAGTGAGGGCAATCTCTGGCTAGATGCCCCAACTCTTCACACCGGTAACACCTGGTTTTGCTCAAGTCCCTCCTGGACTTAGACCGCCCTCGATGCGATCTCCTGTCGCTCCGTCTACCGCCTCCTGCACCTCCAGAAGTCATCAAAGCTGAGCTATCGACACCTGAGCTCGAAGCTGGGTTCTCCCTCCTGAGAACCTCGTTCTGGAGTATCGCCGCGGTGACCTCGTCCATCTTGATAGTGCTCTTCCCCACTAGAAGAGCAGTCACCAAGGACTCGTACGAAGAAGGAAGCGACGCCAGCAAAACCAGCGCCCTGGTCTTCTCCTCAACGTTCTCGCCAACGCTGAGAAGGTCGGTGAGGATCTTTTGGAAGTGGCTCAAATGCTCCTGCACGCTCTGTCCCTCAGTCATCCGCAGTTGGTAAAACTGCCTCCAGAGGAAAAGTGTGTTGGTGAGAGACTTCGCCATGTACAACTCCTCGAGCTTCGACCACAGCACCGTCGGGGAAGTCTCGCTCAGCACATGGATCACCACCTCATCCGCCAGGTACATGCGGATGGTACTCACCGCCTGCATCTGTAGCCGTTTCCAATCCCGCACCTCCATGGTGGTCGGCTTCTCATCGCACAAGAGAGCATCGATCAACCCCTGTTGGATGAGCACGTCCTTCACCCTTGCCTGCCACAAGGAGAAATTGCTCTTACCATCAAACTTGTTGATCTCCATCTTGATTGTTCCTGTTTTCTCCATCTTCAGTCTTGCTCACCACCACTGCAATCTGCGTCCTTGTACCGCCTTGCTCTGATACCACTTGTTGGGTGGATGTCTGGCCAGGACACCACCTCCCAAGATCCTTTCAGTACCACGCGATGCAGCAGGAAGAAAGAAGAAACAAAACAAAAGGAAAAACAATCAAAATACGTGGATCAGCCACAAAAGGGCTCGCCTCCACGGGGCATGCAAACTTCACTATGAAAAGAAAAATTTTACAAGAGGAGACCTCACCCTCAACCCTTGTACACCCAATTCTCTCTCACATGAAGTTCCCCTCACAAAAGCTCTCTCTCTCTTGGAGACCCCCTGAACCCCTAAAGAGCCTGGCGACCGCTGTCCAGGAGCCTCCTGCTCCTTCTCTCACAGTGCCTCACGCCTCTCTCTCTCTCTCCTCTCGGTTCGTACGGCGGCGAGAAACCGAAAAACCACGCACCCTCTTCTGTTCGTTCTCAGGCTTTTTAAAGCCTTAAACATAGGTTAGAGAGTGATTAGGAATCCTAAATCAAGCCAAATCATGTCCCAGACCGTCCGATCAAGACCGGGAGCCACCTGGGCCGTTCGATCGCGCTCCGGTCCACGGAATAGTGCCGTGGACCGCGAGAAACGCGTGGGAAACGCCCACGCGGTCCACAGGCCGCACCGTGGACCACCAGGTCCACGGTGGACCGGGGATGGGCCAGCAGGCCGCTGGGTCGCGCGTCCCGCGCGGGCCTGGGCCTGGGACGCGCGTCCCGCGCGGGCCTGGTCCCGCGTCCCACGCGGGGCCTGGGACGCGCGTCCCGCGCGCCGCCGCCTGCGGCCGCGCCGCTGCCGCCCGCCGCCGGTCGCCGGCGGTCCTCCGCCGTCTCGATTCTCGTGCCGACTTCGAAAGCTCGTATCTCCTCCATCCGAGCTCCGTTTCAGGTGATCTTGGTCTCGTGGACTCCATTTTTCACCGCGAACCTCGCTGTGGGCTCAATGTGGGCTGAATCTCGAGGCGTCAAATCCTAACAATCCCAATGGGAGTCTTCAATTGCTCTTGGTTTTGTTGGAGGGAAGCCGATGCTGAGAGGGATTACAACCTTCCCTCCATTCTATTTAAGCACCCCAACCTTTCCCTTCTCACATTGAAGAGTTTGAAGCATGTTGGAAATCACTGTAGTTTTCATTCTGTTTTCATCTTCTTCCTGGAAATCCATCACCATGCTTACTAGGATCATAGCCAGATCTTGCTAAAAATAAGATGAAAATCTCGTCGAATCCTCCTCTACATCCTCCATAGTTCATAGATGTTGGGATTTCAGTCGACTATTGCCAGAATTTCTTTGAAAAATCGAGCCTCTGATTTTCTTCTATTTTTCAGATTTTGTTTTTGATTTTTTTGGCATTGATCATCATCACCATTGCCTGCTGGTTAGGGAACCTTTGGCTGCATTGCCATGGCCCTCATCGCCAACCATAATCATCATCAGTGAGAAGGCTCTTTTGTTCCAATAAAGAAAAAGGAGAGCTTGAGTCCTTTGTTCCCTTAAAAAAATAGGGGAAGAAAAAGAGAAGAAAAGAAAAAGAAAAAAAAGAAAGAAAAAAAAAAAAAAAAGAGAATTTCTCTCTATTATTATTTTTTTAATTTTCTCTCTCTAAGTCTCTCTCTGTACCATAACTTTTTGAATCTTTGAAAAGATTTTCTCTTAATGAATGATGAAGGGGACTTGATCCAAGGCTGTTAGATGGTAATGCCAGTCTCCACCTTAACCAAGTTGAGCACCGCTAAATTTTACCGTCAATACTTTGTATAGGGTTATTACATCTTAGCATAATTTCTGATTTATGATTGACCCATTGGATGTCCTAGATCGACTAATTGGGATGTTGCGCGCTACCGTTTGACCTACTTTAGAAGTAAGTTGAGATTTAAAATTTTTATTTTAAAGTAATCAGAACAAATATTTGATAAAAATAAAAATTTAAATATTAAGCTTTGAGAAGAATTTTCTGAGTTAATTGAATTTGTCAATTAGTTTTAATTTCAAGATAAATAATGCTTTACTTTTTTCTAGATTTATTAATAAATGTAAAATATTTTCTTTGTTGAATTATTCATGATTTATGAATATGATGCATGATATTTTTAATTATTGAATATGTGCTTTTTAGAATATTAAATAGTTTATGGTCGAATTTAATATAGATTATATTTGATTGATTTTGATATCATATGATTTTATGAATTTTTTGATTTGAAATATGAAATATATTTTTGAGGAAATGCTTTTATTTGAGATGGATTTTGACTAGCAGGTAGACTATTTCGACATTCTGTCAATGGAGATTACATGTAGGTATTTTGATATCCTACTAGTGAAGATTATGTATTAGTATTTCGATATCCTGTCAGTGGGAGATTGTATGTTGGCACTTCAATGCTCTATCAAATGGGGCTATATGTTGGTATTTTGATACCATACTAATAGAGGTTGTGTAGTAGCAATATACTTTGAGTATTCCAAGCTCATTATCTAGCTCGTTCGACCATAGGTACAAGTGTGATTGTTAGTCCTAAAATTATTTTTGATAATAAATCATGATTACTAACAATGTTATTAAGAGTGATTGTAGAATTTTTCATCATGCTCAATGATTGATTTCATTCAAGAAGAAGTCTTCTCCACATGTCTTCTCTATTTACCCCCTTTCTTCCACCCTATCTATCCACCTTGCATGACCCTAACATGTTCATTCTCTGTTCCTCCTCTCGTGACAATGCGAGATATCTTACTAGTGAATATTGTCAGGTATCCCTCTTAAAGTACCATCAGACACACTCTGGTGACACCATTCGTTACAAGAAAATAATGAATTTGCGATCGATTTTGTGACCGAACTTTTTTTGGTAACTTTTAAGATTGATTTATGTTAAAATAAAATATCTACGGCCGATTTCTAATCGATTGCGAATTCGGTTGCAAATTTTTCTCTCTTTACATCATTGGGCATCTTCGAGCATTTTCCTTGAAACACTACCGAACTTCTCCCTGTCCACTGTTGGTTGTTGCTAGTATTTTCTTTCATCGCCCACCTCCATCTCTCTATTTCTCTCTTGCTTTCTCCTACTCTCTCTCCATCTCCAAGACATCTTTCTCCATCTGTATACAGGATTTGACGACCTTTCTCTTTTTCTTGAAAATATAAAGGTTAAGACCTATTATCTTGGAAGAGCATTAGCCTCAAGGGTTTGACATGTTGGATTTATGCATGAGGTAACTGCTAACCCTATTGCTTCATAATATCTAGCTTTCTTGTAATTTATAGGTGGTTAGATATCTAGATTGATGCTTGAATTAGCAGATTGATGGGATCCAGAGGTTGAGCCAATGATTCACAGATTTAGTTTCTTTACTCGGAAGGATCCTAGGTTGTGGTCTGACAAACCGAATTTATCCTACACTACCACAAGATCCAGATGATCTTAAGGTAGTACATTAGGTGATTTGAGCATAAATGTTGAACATTTGGACAATAATAACTCAAGTAGCAATGCTTGAAACAGTTATGTATATGCATGTTAATCAAAGATTGCTTCAACTTGGAATTTGAAGCTCAAACCACTAAGCCCAGTAAGCCCACTAAGCCCAGAAAAAATCAGCCCACTAAGCCCAGTCCCCCACTAAGTCCAGTAAAAAAAAAAAAAACAGAGCAGGGAGGAAGACTCCCGATCGGAGTCTTCCTCTTCCCCGATTCCGATCAAGAATCGGAGTCCTAGGGCCATTAAAAGACCCTAGGACGAGCTCTATAAGAACCCCCCTCCTCTCCTTTAAGGGTAGATCCATCAGTCACTGACGATCGTCGGAGTTTTTCTTCGATTTTTTCGTTTGAAACCGCGACTCCTCGACCTGTACTCGCCGCAATTTCACGCCGGTGGGGGTCACCGGAGTTTGTGGTAAAATATCCTTCCTCTTCCTCTCTTCTCTCCCTTCTTTCCCGTGCTTGTGGGCATGATTGCCGGCGACGGATGTCGCCGAATTTTGTTGGAAAAGAGAACCTCCTGTCCGGCCTCTTCTTTTCTTCAATTTTTGGCACCGACGGTCACCACCGACCGCCGGTACGGGCCCTCCGAACTCGGGGGAAGGCCGCCCTTGCCGCCGGCCACCGTCGGGCAAGGTGTGGTCGTGAACGGCTGACATAGGGAATGGGGACCTCTAGGTCCCCTGTTCCAGCCAAAGAAGGCCACGGGGGGGGGAAAAGAAATAGAAAAGAAAAGGAAAGAGAAAAAGAAAAGAAAAGAAAAAAGAAAAAGAAAAAAAAAGAAAAGAAAAAGAAAAAAAAAAAGAAAAAAGAAGAAGAAGAAAAAGAAAAGAAAAATATATAATCATATAATAATAATAATAATAATAATAATAATAATAATAAAGAAAAGAAAAGAAGAAAAAGAAAAGAAAAGAAAAATATATATTTATAAAATAAAAAAAAAAGAAAGTTTCTCTCATCCCTCTCTAAAGTCTTTCTCTCTCTAGAATTGGATTCGTTCTCTCTCTACTTTCTCTCTCTAAAAAAAAAGTTCTCTCTCCAAGAAATCCTATGAATCCCTTATTAGGCTATCTTCTCCACTCCTAGGGACCTATGACCTTAAATCGGTTTAGAGCCGAAGGGAGAAATTTAGTGGACTGATCATCAAATCGATCATTTCTTTATATTATGTAATTTTATTAAATATATGAAATAAAATTTATTGATGATTTAATATTTTAAATAGGACTGTCCGATTCTTTTAAGGAAGATTAAAAGGTCCCGGATGATCGAAGTAAGTGGATTTTATGTTCTTTATTTATTTTTAAATGATCATGCTTTTATATAAAGAATTGCTATTGATAAAATCATAATTTTTCATACAATAAGGATCGGCATATGTGATATGAAAAAGTATATTTTATTATGAGCATTGATTTCATGAATATGTCTTACAAAAATAGCATGATTATGAAGCATGAATTTCATTATTTTTCTATTTATGTATATCTATGTTTTAAGAAAAAGATAAAATGATTTCAAAGGCTCTTAGATAGCTATGAATGAATTTCTTCGGGAAGGTCGACATCCGGAGCTAGCATCCACACGAAACATAGCCCTGCCAGCGGATATAAAGTTGGCACATGAATTAAGAACTCTGTCGATTAAGAAATATGGCCCTGTCACGGGTATAATAGTGACCTTAGCATGAATGTCTGTGAGCAATGTTTTGAAACATGACATGAATACATGATGAAAATGATTTACGATTCATAATTGTGAAATATACATGATTTATACATGCATGATGAGCTTATAACTTGTTTTATTATATGCTCTATGAAATATTTATTTTTGCAATAATTGTTATTTGCTAAATGATGCATTATCATAGAAAACTTATGCTTGATCCGGTAAGAAAGTGAAAGTCTACTTACTGAGCTAGCGTAGCTCATATTCTTTTTGTTTTCTTTTTCATGTACAGAGAAATAAGGCTAGGACCGAAGGAAAGAGAATCCAGGCTTGGAGATCAGCAAAGCAAGTTTAGAAATTTTGCTCTAGAAATTCAGTTTATGTTTATGGATTATAGTCATTATGAATTTTAAGACTTGGGTTATTTTATCTTTGGATTTAGATGCTCTGAACCAGTTTTGGTTTAATTAAATATTTGAATTGAACTTTATTATTACATTTATTTGTGATACACCTGTTATTATATTTAAGAAGATAAATTTTGGCTTCATGTTATCGTGGGTCCATCCCTCGGTAGCATGGCCGTGTTATGTCCCGGGTTTGGGGTGTGACATCTTATAGTATCAGAGCAATATGTTTAATCAAGGATAGAACTTAAAACCTAACAGTGAGTAGTTAGGTTACGCATAGTTAGACTCTGACTTAAATTATTAACTGTATTGTAACTCTGTTATAAAATAACGTAATAATGATTGGCATTTGAATAGGAAGCGATGAGCGATAGGGAGGGCGAGACTTTGGCAAATATGACCGCTAGGACAAGAAGAACAAGAGGAGCAAGACTGACGTCACGAGGAGCTGACAATCAACTAGTTGAGTGGGCTCCTGACGCACCGATCACACAGGCGGACATTGCTGGGTATGTCAAGTTGTGGCTCAGCTTATCCAGCAGTAGGCACAGACTGCTCCTCGACCGACATTATCTATGGAGTCATACTACGAGAGATTCAGAAGACTCAACCCACCTCTATTTGAGGGTGGATCTGATCCTATGGCTGTAGAGACATGGATTCGAGAGATAGAAAAGATGTTTGATGTCCTGCAATACCCTGAGAATGTGAAGGTCCAATTAGCCATTCCTATGTTAAAAGAAAATGCCGAGTTTTGGTGGACTGCAATAAAAGCTGCCTATGGGAACAATGATGATCAGCTCACTTGGGAAGAATTCAAAAAAATATTTTATGATCAGTACTTTTCGGGGACAATGAGATTGGTAAAAGAAAAATGAGTTTCTAGCCTTAAAGCGAAAGGATGATATGACGGTGCTAGAATATGCTAACAAATTTAATGAGCTAGGCCGCTTCTGCCTCCAGCTTATGGAATTCGAAAGGAGTAAAGCTAACAGATTCGAACAAGGTCTAAGATATGGAATTCGATCCCGTCTGTCTTCTCATATTTTCAATAACTACAAGGACGTACTGGAGCGAGCTTTGAAAGTGGAATCTGAATTGAAAAGAGCAGAACTAGAAAGAGGAGATAAAAAGAGATCGAGATCAGCAAGAAATCTAAAGGATCAGCAGAAAAATTTCAAAAATAATAACTCTGATAAGAAGAAAGAATCTTCATCCTGCTCCTACTGTGAAAAAAATCACAATGGACCTTGTCTCAAGAGGATTGGAGCATGCTTCGTATGTGGTGAAAAAGGACATATGGCTCGTGATTGCCCAAATAAGAAAAGAGATGACTCTAGACCTAACAAACCAGTTGATCAAAAATAAAAAAGAAACGCACGAGTGTTTACTTTAAACCAGCAGGAGGCCAATGCAAATGATCAAGTGGTGACAGGTATTATCCCAGTCAATTCTATTTATGCTCGTGTGTTATTCGATTCTGGCTCTTCACACTCTTTTATATCTCTCAAGTTTGCTACTTTTTTGAATTGTGTGCCTGAAAAATTAAATGAACTATTATATGTTAGCACACATTTTAAAAATATTGTTGTTGCTGACATTATTTTCAAGAATTGCATAATCTAAATAGAAGAAAAAGAATTAGCAGCAGATTTGATTCAGCTAAATATGTATGATTTTGACGTTATTCTTGGGATGAACTGGTTATCTTCATACTATGCAGATATTGATTGTTTTGAAAAAAGAGTGGTATTTCAAATTTTGGATGAACCACAATTCTTCTTTCAAGGCGAAGTTCATAATACGGAATTCAAATAATCTTTGGGTATTATCTCAATCATGAACGCAAGAAAAGCTTTAAGGAAAGGATGCAAAATATTTTTGGCCCATGTAATAGACGTCGAGAAGGAAAAGATAAAGTTGGATGATATCCCAATTGTCAAAGAATTTTCTGATATTTTTTTAGATGAACTATCCGGATTGCCCCCAAAGCGTGAGGTTGAATTTAAAATTGATATCACCCCAGGAACCGGACCTATTTCGAAACCTCCTTATCGGATGGCTTCCATAGAATTACGAGAATTAAAGGATCAACTGCAAGAACTTTTGAATAAAAAATTTGTCCGACCAAGTACATCACCTTGGGGAGCTCCTGTGTTATTTGTGAAAAAGAAAGATGGGAACATGCGATTATGCATTGACTATTGGGAGTTGAACAAGATAACTACAAAGAATAAATATCCTCTTCCTCGAATAGATGACTTATGTGATCAACTTCAGGATGCTCAAGTTTTCTCCAAAATTGACTTACGATCAGGCTATCATCAACTAAGAATTAGAGATGAAGATGTACCTAAGACTGCATTTAGAACCAGGTATGGCCATTATGAATTTTTAGTAATGCCTTTTGGACTAACCAATGCACCAGCTGCTTTTATGGATATGATGAACAGGATTTTCAAGCCGTATCTGGATCAATTCGTTGTTGTTTTTATTGATGATATCCTAGTGTATTCTAAAAATATAGAGGAACATGAGAGACATTTGAGGATCGTGTTTCAGACCTTGAGAAAAGAGAAGCTCTTCGTCAAGCTTAGCAAGTGTGAATTCTGGTTGGATAGTGTTGTCTTCCTCGTCCATGTAATATCTAAAGAAGGAATCTCAGTCGATCCAAAGAAGATAGAAGCCGTGGTAAATTGGCCTCATCCGACTAATGTGACGGAAGTTAGAAGCTTCTTAGGCCTGGCTGGTTATTATAGAAGATTCGTCAAGGGATTTTCCCAAATTGCAATTCTTCTGACTCGCTTAACTCAGAAACGAATAAAATTTGAATGGAACAGTGAATGTGAGCAGAGTTTTCAAGATCTGAAGCAACGATTGATATCCGTCCCAGTTCTTACTCTACTATCTAATGAAGGAGGATTTGTCATTTATAGTGATGCTTCTAAGAAAGGATTAGGTTGTGTGTTGATGCAGAATGATAAGGTCATAGCTTATGCTTCTCGACAACTAAAAGCCTATGAGCAAAATTATCCGACCCATGATTTGGAGTTAGCAGCTATTATTTTTGTCTTAAAGATTTGGCGACACTATTTATATGGAGAATCATGTGAAATCTTTACCGATCATAAAAGCTTGAAATACTTATTTACTCAAAAAGAGCTGAACATGAGGCAAAGAAGGTGGCTTGAACTATTAAAAGATTATGATCTAAATATTAAATATCACCCTGGAAAAGCTAATGTGGTGGCAGATGCACTTAGTAAGAAGTCTTCAGCGAATGTGATGACTCTGCTATCCTTTCAGCAACAAATTCTTAGGGATCTTGAAGATTTACAAATTGAAGTGACTTATACTGATGTTAAGAATGTGTTAGCAAATTTAATGGTACAACCAGCATTGATCGAACAGATAAAAGCGGCCCAACAAAGTGATATTCATTTTTGTCAGATTAAGAAGGACATGGAGAAAGGGTTACGAACTAAGTTTAGACTCCATACAGATGGAACTCTTTATTTTGAGAACAGATTATGTATACCAGGAGATTCTGAACTAAAAAAGAAAATTTTGGAAGAAGCCCATAAATCCCGTTTCTCTTTTCATCCCGGTAGTACAAAGATGTATAGAGATTTAAAACAACTCTTCTGGTGGAATGGAATGAAGCAGGAGATAGCTCGGTTTGTATCTCAATGCTTGGTATGCTAACAAGTGAAAGCCGAACATCAAAGACCTGCTGGTCTGCTAAGACCGTTAGAGATACCAGAATGAAAATGGGAGCATATCACGATGGATTTCGTTACTGGACTTTCAAGGACAACAAGAAAAAATGATGCAGTATGGGTGATTGTTGATCGGCTTACTAAATCAGCTCACTTTCTATCTTTTCGAGTTGGCACTCCACTTGATAAGTTAGCCCAGATGTATATTGATGGAATTGTACGCCTGCACGGTGTTCTAATAAGTATTGTATCTGATCGAGATCCATGATTTGTATCTAGATTTTGAAAAAGTTTTCAAGATGCTTTGGGAACAGAATTGAGGCTTAGTACTGCATTCCATCCCCAGACCGATGGCCAATCTGAAAGGATAATTCAAACTCTGGAGGATATGTTAAGAGCTTGTGCTTTTGACTTCGGAGGACATTGAGATAATCATGTGACATTGATTGAATTTGCATATAACAACAATTTTCATTCTAGTATCGGGATGGCACCCTATGAAGCCCTATATGGAAGAAAGTGTAGATCCCCTCTATATTGGGATGAAGTAGGTGAAAAGAAATTAATAGGTCCCGAGTTAGTTCAAGATGCCAGAGACAAAATTTATCTAATCAAGAGAAGACTCAAGGCAGCACAGGATAGACAAAGAGTTGGACAGATAGAAAAAGAAGAGAATTAGAATTTCAGATCGGTGATCATATTTTTCTAAAAGTATCACCTACTAAGGGTGTCATGAGGTTCGGGAGACATGGCAAGCTGAGTCCGCGATATATTGGACCTTTTTGAAATTTTAAATCGAGTAGGAGATGTTGCTTACGAACTAGCCTTACCACCAGATTTATCCAAAGTGCACAATGTCTTTCATGTTTCACTACTGAGAAAGTTTGTACCTGATCCAAACAGTGTGATAAAGTATGAGCCATTGCAAGTTCATGAAGATCTAACCTATGAAGAATTTTTCTTCTGAATTATTGATCGAAAAGAGCAAGTTCTAAGACGGCGTATCATTCCATACGTAAAGATTCATTGGAGTAATCATGAAGAGAGAGAGGCTACTTGGGAGCTTGAAGACGATATGAAGACGAGATATCCACACTTATTTGAAAAAGAAGGTATGATAAATTTCGAAGACTAAATTTTTTTTAAGAGGGGTAGAATGTGATAACCCGGCCCACTAAGCCCAGTAAAAAAAAAAAAAAAAACAGAGCAGGGAGGAAGACTCCCGATCGGAGTCTTCCTCTTCCCCGATTTCGATCAAGAATCGGAGTCCTAGGACCATTAAAAGACCCTAGAACGAGCTCTATAAGAACCTCCCTCCTCTTCTTTAAGGGTAGATCCATCAGTCACCGACGATCACCGGAGTTTTTCTCCGATTTTCTCATTTGAAACCGCGACTCCTCGACCTGTGCTCACCGCGATTTCACACCGGTGGGGGTCACCAGAGGTTGTGGTAAGGTCTCCTTCCTCTCTTCTCCCCCTTCTTTCTCGTGCCTGTGGGCACGATTGCCGGCGATGAGTGTCGTCGGATTTTGTTGGAAAAGAGAACCCCCTGTCCGGCCTCTTCTTTTCTCCAATTTTTCGGCACCGACGGTCACCACCGACCATCGATACGGGCCCTCCGAACTCGGAGGAAGGCCGCCCTTGCCGCCAGCCACCGTCGGGCAAGGTGTGGCCGTGAACGACCGACATAGGGAACGGGGACCTCTAGGTCCCCTGTTCCGGCCAAAGAAGGCCACGGGGGGAAAAAGAAAAAGAAAAAGAAAAAGAAAAAGAAAAAAAAAAGAAAAAAAAAGAAAAAAAAGAAAAAAGAAGAAGAAGAAAAAGAAAAGAAAAGAAAAATATATAATCATATAATAATAATAATAATAATAAAGAAAAAAAAAGAAAAAGAAAAGAAAAGAAAAATATATATTTATAAAATAATAAAAATAAAAAAAAAGTTTCTCTCATCCCTCTCTAAAGTCTTTCTCTCTCTAGAATTGGATTCGTTCTCTCTTTACTTTCTCTCTCTACTTTCTGTCTCTAAAAAAAAGTTCTCTCTCCAAGAAATCCTATGAATCCCTTATTAGGCTATCTTCTCCACTCCTAGGGACCTATGATCTTAAATCAGTTAGAGTCGAAGGGAGAAATTTAGTGGACTGATCATCAAATCGGTCATTTCTTTATATTATGTAATTTTATTAAATATATGAAATAAAATTTATTGATGATTTAATATTTTAAATAGGACTGTCCGATTCTTTTAAGAAAGATTAAAAGGTCCTGGACGATCGAGGTAAGTAGATTTTATGTTTCTTATTTATTTTTAAATGATCATGCTTTTATGTATAGAATTGCTATTGATAAAATCATAATTTTTCATACAATAAGGATCGGCATATGTGATATGAAAAAGCATGTTTTATTATGAGCATTAATTTCATGAATATGTCTTACAAAAATAGCATGATTATGAAGCATGAATTTCATTATTTTTCTATTTATGTATATCTATGTTTTAAGAAAAAGATAAAATGATTTCAAAGGCTCTTAGATAGCTATGAATGAATCTCTTCGAGAAGATCGACATCCGGAGCTAGCATCCACACAAAACATGGCCCTGCCAGCGGGTATAAAGTTGGCACATGAATTAAGAACTCTGTCGATTAAAAAACATGGCTCTGTCATGAGTATAATAGTGATCTTAGCACGAATGTCTGTGAGCAATATTTTGAAACATGACATGAATACATGATGAAAATGATTTACGATTCATAATTATGAAATATATATGATTTATGCATGCATGATGAGCTTATAACTTGTTTTATTATATGCTCTATGAAATATTTATTTTTGCAATAATTGTTATTTGCTAAATGATGCATTATCATAGAAAACTTATGCTTGATCCGGTAAGGAAGCGGAAGTCTACTTACTGAGCTAGTGTAGCTTATATTCTTTTTGTTTTCTTTTTCATGTACAGAGAAATAAGGCTAGGACCGAAGGAAAGAGAATCCAGGCTTGGGGATCAGCAAAGCAAGTTTAGAAATTTTGCTCTAGGAATTCAGTTTATGTTTATGGATTGTAGTCATTATGAATTTTAAGACTTTGATTATTTTATCTTTGGATTTAGATGCTCTGAATCAGTTTTGGTTTAATTAAATATTTGAATGGAACTTTATTATTATATTTATTTGTGATACACCTGTTATTATATTTAAGAAGATAAATTTTGGCTTCGTGTTATCGTGGGTCTATCCCTCAGTAGCATGACCGTGTTATGTCCCGGGTTTGGGGCGTGACATCTTACTCTCGGTGTGTGGCAAACTGAATCTGCATATAATTGATTTCTGAATGAAGTTTTTCATCTTACTCTCGATGATTTGTGCCAGAGGTTCGACTTCCATCCATTTGGTGGAGTAATCAATAACGACCACTATGAACTTTCTCTAACCAGATCTGGAGAAAAAAGATCAAGTATGTCGATTCTCCATTGTGCGAAGGATCATGGTGCAATAATTAATGTCAATTGACTTGCCAGTTGGTGTCGAATATTTGCATATTTCTGACATGGTTCACACCTTCGAACAAGTTCAGCTGCATCTTTCTTCATGGTGGGCCAATAGTATCTTTATCGTAGGATCTTGTAGGCTAGAGATTTACCCCTCAAGTGATTTTCACAAATTTCTTCGTGAACCTCTCTGAGTGCATAGTTGGCATCTGTCGGTCCCAAATACTTGAATAAAGGAAGAGATAATGACCTTTTGTATAGATGATCATTCATTAAAATATATTGAGAGGCCGTCCATTTGAGTCGTTTGATTTCTGAGAGATCCGTAGGAAGAGTTCCATCAAATAAGTACGGACGATCGGATCTATCCAGCTTGGTTCATCGATGAGTTGTAGCACTTCCTCGACTTTATCAATACTTGACTGTTCAAGACATTCAACGAATATCCAACCCAATGAGTTGAAAGAAGAGGTTGCGAGTTGCGAGAGTGCATCGACTCGAGCATTTTCCATCTTTGGAATGTGAAAGATTTCGAAATACTTTAATGTTGAAGTTAAATCTTTCACCTTCTGAAGATACTTCATCATAGTAGGATCTTGAGCTTCAAACTCGCTCTTGTCTTATCTAACAATTAGTTGTGAATTGATGAAGACCTTCAGACTGTCAATATCAAATTTTTTGATAATTTTTAAGCCAGCTAAGAGTGTTTCATATTCGGCTTGCTTATTGAAAGCTTTGAAATTGAATCGAAGGGCATATTCAGATATAACCCCTTCGGAGTTGGTGAGGATGAGACCAGCTCCGCTGTCTTGTGCATTTAATGTTCCATCAATATGCAGTACCTATACCGACATCAAGTCGGGTTCGAGAGTTGTGTCTTGCTTTATTTTATCATTAGCTTCATCCTCAGGTTTATTGTCTGGTATTGTATATTCGTGATAAAGTCGGCTAGAACTTGTGCCTTCATTGACGAACACGGACGATATTGTATATCATATTCATCAAGTTTTATCGCCTACTTTGCCATCTAACCCGATGTGTCGAGTTGGTGCAAGATCGCCTTCAACGACTGGTCTGTTAAGACGATAATTGGATGTGCTTGAAAATACGAACGAAGTCGTTGTGATGATATAATTAGAGCGTAGATCATTTTTTCACTCTTGAATACCTTACTTCAGCATTATGAAGCACCTTGCTGCTATAGTAGATCGACTATTGAATTCGATTTTTATCATCTTGGACAAGCATCGAACTCACTGCCTCCGTTGATGTCGCCAAATAGAGATACAAAGTTTCTCCGACCTTTGATTTTGTAAGTAGAAATGGAGATGCCAAGTATTTTTTCAAGTCTTCGAAGGACTATCGGTACTCATCCGACCATATGAAGTCGTTTGATTGCCTCAAGATCTTGAAGAAAGGCAAGCATCTTTCTATGGACCTTGATATAAATCGACTGAGTGCAGCGATCCTTCCGTTGAGCTACTGTATCTCTTTTTTGAAAGTAGAATGTTTCATATTGATGATAGCCTTTATTTTTCTCAAGATTGGCCTCGATTCTTCATTGTGACATAAGAAAACTGAGGAACTTTTCAAAAGTTACTCCGAATGCATACTTTGTCAAGTTTAACTTCATCTGATATAGTTGAAGTATGCTGAAGGCTTCTTCTAGGTCCCGAACATGGTCAGTTGTTTGAGGACTTTTCACTAACATATCATCCACATGCACTTTCATATTCTGCTCAATTTATGTCTTGAAAATTTTGTTAACAAGCCGTTGGTAAGTGGCTCAAGCATTTTTTAAACTGAAAGGTATTACTTTATAGTAGTAAATGCCTTTGTCGGTTACGAAGGCTGTATGCTCCTCATCTTTAGGTGCCATCCAAATCTGATTGTAGCTTGCAAAAGCATCCATGAAACTCAAGAGTCGGTAATCCGAAGTCGCATCAACTAGTTGATCAATCTTTGATAAAGAAAAACTGTCCTTCGGACAAGCTTCTTTCAGATTTGTGTAGTCGATGCAGATTCTCTATTTTTCATTGACTTTTCTCACCATCATAACATTGGCAAGCCAATCAGGATAAGTAGCTTCTCTAATGAAATCAGCTGTGAGGAGCTTGTCGACTTCTTCATCAATGACTTTCTATTTTTCAGGAGAAAAAGATCTTTTCTTCTGTCTCACCGACTTGACCTTCGGGTCAATGTTGAGCCAATGAGTTATTACCTCTGGAGGAATTTCTGGCATGTCCGTTGTCGATCAAGTAAAAATATCAGTATTTTCTCTGAGTAGATTTATTAATTTTTGCCACTCCGGATTAGGCAGCTGTGATCCAATTTGGACCATCTTCTCAGGATCTTCTTCTTTTAACGAGATAAAAATCAATTATTCGGTTGGTTCACCCCTTTTTTCATTTTTTTTGATCCAATTTATCGACGAACAAAGAGTCTTTAGGTTTATTATTTTGTGTAGAAACTAAGAAACAGTGTTGGACAAGTTGCTAATCTTCACGCATCTCTCTGACTCTATTTTTAGTCAAAAATCAAATCAGTAGATGATATGTCAAGACCACTGCCCTCAAAGCATTAAGACTAGGTAGTCCGAGTATGGCATTATAAGTCGGAGAAATTCGGACAACCGTGAATGTTACAAGAACAGTGTTTTGTTGTGGTTCAGTTCCTGCAGTTAAGGGAAGAGTAATTTCTCCTTCCATAGTAACAGCATCTCCAGTGAAACCAACTAATGGCATTGAGACTCTTCTGAGTCGATCAATCGGTAGTTGCATTCGGAAGAAAGTCGAGTAAAATAAAATATCTGTTGAGCTTTCATTATCTATAAGAATTTTTTTTACATCATAATTAACTATCATTGTCGAAACAACGACAGCATCATCATGGAAAGTTTGAATTCTCCGAACATCTTTTTTTGAAAAAGTTATTATATTATCGAGTCGTCGCCTCTTCGCCGACTCTTCTTCGAAAGTTGGCCCCCAACTTGGTCGTCCAGAGATCATGTTGATCACTCCTGCAGTCGGCGGATTGTTGATAGTCTCCTCAGTTTGTGGCTGAGGTTGTCGGTCAGTAGGAGATTGAATCAGTTAATCCCTTCGAAACTTTCTGAGGTAGTCTCATTGGATCAGGACTTCTATTTCATCCTTGAGCTGGATGCACTGTTCGGTATCGTGATCTTGATCGTGATCATGATAGAACTGACAGTATTTTTTTCTATCTCGACTCTTCGATAGTGCTTTCATTAGTGGGGGGTGTCGTAGATATTCTGCTCCTTCGATCTTCATAAGGATCTACGCACGAGGAGCAGAGAGAGGAGTATAGGAGTCATACCTACCATAGTTCGGCTTTGGATTCTTTCGTCGAGGTGAAGCTCATTTATTGACAGTTGGTTTGCTTGATTCGATCGGAGCTTTATTTTTTTTATTTCTTCTTCTGATCTTTTTCACTTGTTTGGCGTCGGTTAGAAGCAGCTTCATCTGCGTGAATATTTGTACGTGCACTCTAAGAGTTCAGCATAGGTCCGAGAGAGAGTTTTGTCTAAAGAATAAGTAAATTTGGATCCCCTCAGATATCTTTTCATGATCAATATAGTCATGTCTTCGTTGAGGTCCCTGACCTCAAGTGTGATCACATTGAAACAAGCTACGAAGTCTCTCAGTGTCTCTGTCTCACCTTGTTTGATTGGGAAGAGACTGTCGGATGTTCGTGACGGCCTTCGACTTATGCTGAAGTGGGCCACGAAAGAATATTCAAGCTGCTTGAAAGAATTGATGCTTTCCGACTGGAGTTCGAAATATCAGGCTCGAGCAGCCTTTCAAAGAGTTGTGGGCAAGCCAATGCATAAGAGGGCATCAGTTGCCACCTGGATCATCATGAGAGCTTTGTAGCTCTCCAAGTGGTCGATCGGATCGGTAGAGCCATCGTATGACTTTACCTGCGGTATTTTGAATCAAGAAGGAATCGGTTCATCAAGGATACGTCGAGAGAGAGGCTGGACAGTGTGGAAGTCGTAGTCATTGGAAGACTTCCGACCTCCCACCTAAAGTCGGATGAGTTGACGATTAATTTTTTGAAACTTGCGTTCATAGTTGTCCAATCACCGTTGCTGAGAAATTCTGAAGGTGGAACCCTCGAAAAAGTTTGAAGAAGGAGAAGCAGAAGGTGTTCGCGGTTGTTTCCCCTTCCTAATACTATGTGTACGAGAAGGAGAGGGAGAATGCCGCCAATGATGGGTAGCACGGTGAGAGTGCCGAGAATGCGGTTGTCCATCTCGATGGGAGCATCGAGATGGTCACTTCGGAGAGGAGGAAGGTGATCGCCACGGAGGATGGTGGCTGTGCCTGGATAGCACTGACTGTGCCACTGGTTGTTTCGCTGGCGACTGCTACTGCTACTGAGTTTGTTACTGTTAGAGGCTTTTGACCGCCTTCATCAAAATATTCATCTGCTACACTAGTGCAGCAATATATGCGTCTGTGGTGACCACAGGATGCAAAGAACTAGGCTCTGCTATCGGAGGTGGGGGAGGAGCATCTTTCCGATGGGAAGAGTGCCTCGCTGATCCAGTCGAGTGCTGGACTCTAGTTTTTGGCATGGTTGATTGTGGTTGTCTCCTATCTGATGCGTCAATCTGTTGCGACCAACTTTCTGTCGCCTGTCGCCGGTGAATAGCACTTGTAAAACAACGTCCTCACAGACCGGAGTTGTGTCCAGCAAGGACCCTCCGTTGCCTAAGTCAAAGAGAAAATTGATAAACAGTAGATTTGAATATTTAGAGTAGCAGAGCTTTGGCTCCAAATTGCCTTACCGGTGCTGCTCACTTATCCTCCTTTTATAGATAATTTTGATGTAACCGTCGAGCACGTGATCCCGCTTTTTATGGCACTAAATTATCGGGCCATTATTGTAAAGTTAATGGATCGTTAATTTTCACTAATTGCCATGATACGTAGTTGATAACCGTTTACAATAGTTAGGATATGTTGGATAGATAAGCCGACTGTATGTCGGTCGGTAGCAGTAAGTCAGCAGAAGATCCGAATGACCATCGACTGGTAACTCTAATATACCGATGGTCTTCGATCGGAGGTAGATCAAGCCATGTGTTGTTGGTCGATAATAGTCGACTGTCGGTCAGTTGACCAACTATGAGTCAGCGTAGCATGCTTATGCGATCGCTGTAAAGTCAGAATCAAGGTCGGCTGGCTTACCCCAATAATCATGATCCGATGATATATATATATATTTTTTGTTCTCCCTTCTTCCTGGGAGAGTCTGAGTCCGAGATTTTGGCTTGTGTTGGTGTCAGGACTTAGGCATTCAATGGACAGGAGAACATGGCTGATGTTTTAGTGATGATAGTGTCAAGTATCAGTTGAGATTTGTTGATTTGTGGCCAACTAGTCTCTCTTTCCCAAACAAAAAACTCTATAGTTGTAAAATCATTTTAGTAAATAAATGCTCAGATTGTTTAAAAAAATTGAAAACGGTTGTTAACCTCGGCTTTATCACATTGCCGGAGATTTAGATATGATTTGAATGCCATAGGGTTTTGGTGCCCTACCTTTTCGGTGAGGTCCTCATGCTCCTTTATTTTTAAAGATAAAATAGATTGCCCAGTGTACAAATTGATCGCGACCCCAAGCAGGCATGCTGTCATATGGGTTCCTCAGATTTAAGTCAATTATATTCACATCAGCGAGGAAGAATCTTATAAGATTTATGGACCTTGTTGTGGATTAGTCAGTCATTTTTTGTATGACTCCAGACCACCTAAAGATGGTTGGTGGAATGTAGGAATCTAATGATGTGAGATTTTGAAACTTGAAAAGATTCTGGCTGGTGGCAGGTCACATCTCCAACGATGTGGTGATATTACGATGCTACGTGCACCTATTATTTTCCAACCACAGATCAAAGGAACGAGGACAATCTCTAAATACGAAAATAACTCCCTTTATTATTCAAATTCTCTATGTTCTAAAATTATTTCAATAAAATATAAATTGATTAAATAAATAAAAAAATGTTAAGATGCACACTCCATCCCTAATTCAATGTGATGGCTAGTCATCTAGATCTTTGCGTGACACTTGCCTACTCACGTGACTCAATTTTAATTATTACTTGACAGGTGAACAGGCATTAATAACGAGAAACATAAGTTAATAATATGTTGCTAGAAAGATTTTTTTATTAAATTATTGATCTTATAATTTTCTTGTTATAATTTCATATACTTAATGCATGAATTAATTTTTTTTTTTTAGGTAAAAAGACAATCAATATCATTCATTGAAACTTGATGCCAATTTAATTTGGTTATTTAAAACTCTTAAATCTCTTTTTATGATCTGAATTTTTGATCTTATCACATTAGAAGAGCCGTTATAATATTGTTAGCACATGACAATTATGTGAATTATTTTTATTAAAAATTAATCCTGATATGCAAGAATTGTCGTGGGATACAATTATGAATCTTGTTGGATGGTTGTGCTATTATAAAATTATATACCGACATAGTATAACAATTAGCAAATGAATGATCCCTTGCAGGGTGCTTTTATAATTCACGTTTCAGTACAATGTGAGATGATACATATTTTTTCACCCTACAACAAAGATCTCAGACTTCAATGAGATTGCTTTTAACAATTTGGAAAGAATGTATGGTCATCATCAATACTTCATTAGATGTTAATCAACACTAGTTTCATTTTTTTCTGATGGAAAAGAATTGATTATAGCCTCAAAGATGATATGATATTCAAACTTTAAATTAATTTTCAGAGATGAAGAATAAATTTTTTTTTAAAAAATTACTAATACTATTTTTTTTTGCTCATAAACTAATAACACTGTTTATCATGGCTTGGATGCCGTCCAACAGAAGTTATAGACAAATTTTTTACTCCCTGTTTGAAAAAGAAATCAGAAATGTGAATGCTTAAGATGGATTCATGAATTGGTTCGTTGGCATGCTATCCAAAAAAAATAGACAATGTTACCAAAAACAAAAAATAGACAGTGACCTGACCACTGTCTTTTTTCTTTCTTCAAGGAAACAAAAGAAATGGAAAAGGCCAATGACAAGGGATCATGTCCTCGCTCCCCCTCAAATCTTCTTACCATGCCTCAGAGTACAATAAATGCCATTAGAGGGCTTATCTTTTTTGGCACTACTTTCTTGTCACATGCCGTTAGGTTTGATAGCCCATCTAATAGTTTAACCTCAACCGTGGTCCGTATAATTATCAAATGATGGGGGTTTTGTTACCGAAAAAGAAAAAATGATGGGGGTTTGATCCTCACACGTTCTCTCCAACTGTAACTCTTAATAAAATCCTTATCTTTTGTACCTTGAAGAACTCCCCAAACCATGCCCTCCATCATAGAATATTTTCATGGTTGGACAGGTGCAGAGAAGACCTTTTGCATGAACGTGGCACCGCTCCCCTGCACCATTGGTAGTTAAAATAAATCTTAGGAAAAAGAAACAAGAAAGACATGGTATAAAAAGGTCAACTAAAAAATTACAACTCTAGAAAAGATCATCTACACAATTATATATATAATTTTTTCTTCATCGTGACTCATGAAAAGTTGTTTTAATAAGTTTTATCTTCTATGAATCTCTTCAAAATATTAGAGGCATATTTGAAGGACTTCAAGGTAAATTGTGATGGTTTCTCATGTTAGCAAGGATTTCATGTTCACAATCCCGTTAGAAAAAAAAAAAAAAAAAAAAGGAAGTTGGGTTCCTGGCCGACCAGATGATGACACTAAATGGGAGGTGGAGAATATCATACAGTAGTGAAGAGACCGTACGTGATCATTATCACACTAGAATTGATCTCATCCAAATAGATTTTTCGGAGTTGAAACATAAAGTGTACTGCCCTATTAATTCCTTGTGAAATTAAGAAATATACCCAAATAAAATTTCATAGAGCATCCGATATGGAAGCATAGATGTATGATGTAAAGCAACTTACTATTTTATGGTAACTGCATGCTGATATTGTGACAAGTAAAGCTTTAATTATTTGCAATAAATCATCAGTGTACTATTTCTTGATGAATAGTTGGATTTCTTGGATAAATAGGGCTAAAATGGATCCTTGACAGATTTCTTGATTAAGTGATTGGAGCAAAGTATAATGTTAATCACTTAACTGTACTTCTCACACTTACTTTTGGTAGTGACCAGACTTAGACTATCTAATTGATGAGGGAACTGTATATAGTGGGATGCCCATGCTAATGACAACGAGGTGATAGGGTTTACTGTGTATTTTCATACAGTTTTCATCTAGCTTAAGCTAGCTGCATGAAAATACGTCAGTTATATATTTAAACTAGATATTAATTTTACCTTGGAATCAAATTTGTGGGCATACAAACATGTTCAAAAATATTGAAAGACTTTTCTCTTCTAGGGATCATTTTTATTTTTATTTTTTATTTTTTTTCCAATGTAGCTATTCTCTTTGGACATGACCATGAAAGCCCCTATCCCACTGGACTCGAACCTTGAACGTGAAGATGACGGGTTTACGGCTCGTTTCAAATGGGCTACCACTATGATGATTTTTGTTTTTTCCTTTTTGGTAGAAGAAGGTAAGCCTCAAATATTTTATTGCATGTGATAGGTATCATATATGCATACTTTAAATGGTGGCCTTTATAGGTTGACACTATGATGGGCAAAAAGGTGTCGAAGCCAAAATACAAAACTTAGTACGTGAGATGCGGTGACTGCATAGTGAGGCAAGAACAGCACAACAACATGGCCTTGCCATGCACATCGGAGAAGGTGGTGGAGAAAAATCATGGTGACTTGGTTATTATTATTTTTTGACTGAATGAAGGTACTGGCTTATCAGACTGATAAAGATCTTCGCAGCTAGAAGTGATTTAGGATTGATTGCTATCTTCACCAAGGTTTGGGGTGTAGCTAGGGTGTGGGAAAGGCTAACACATGTTATATAGTGCATTGACTACAAACACTTCTACCAAAAAAATCAAAATCAAAATCTAGTCATGGGATCAAGAAAAATTATAAATAAGATCATGAAATCCGTCATACTAAATCTACGGTGATGAAACATAAATCAAAACTCTCAATCTTTAATCACTCTAAACTTGTATTGGTGAATGCTGTCAAGTCAAACAAATAATAAGACAAATATACCACATAGATTGTGCCTTTTTTTAAAAAAAAAATAGATTCAATGTTAATCATAAAAATAGGCAGATAAACTGCAATATATGATAAAAGTAAGTTTCTAAGCTCGCACAAAATGGAAACTGCGACCAAAATATATATCCTCTTCTATATGGTTAAGAAGTTTAATACATGTTGGAAATTGTCCTAAAATCAAGCCATCAGGGTGGCAACAGAAGGCTACAGTCTTTATTCTAATGAGGCTGACTCATCCACTATGCCGATCGAGGTTGATGTAGTGTGATCTAGTGACAAAAAAACAATGGAGATGAGACCAAGGTGGCCAAAAGCTCTTCTATTCATAGCATCACCCATTCTTCTCCACCACGAGTTCCCTCGAGATCATATTTGAGAAAAGAGCTGTCCCCTTCGAGATCGATACGGCTGTCCAGCCTGACCGGGACCAGACTTCAGAAACTCCAGCCATGCACGTTGACCCAATTGCTGTTGAAGGGCCACAGCAAGGTCCATCCATGATATGACCTCTTCGCATAGGTTTGCTTCTTTAGTAGTGAGTGGCAACATGCATGCTTATGCTAAATGTAAGAGGTTGCATTAAGCAAACTATGTACCTTATGGACCTTTTCTTTACATGAGTAAATAATAACAAATAATTTGTCCCATTAGAAAGTTGGTGAGGTGAGAGAATGATATAATGTATGCATTAATTGCTGAATGATTGCTTTATGAGGGATTACATACACAAACATCCTTTGCATGTCTTCATACATAATTAATGAATTAATAGATTTTTATCTATGTTAATATATGGATTTGCATTCTAACTAATCAGATTGTCACTATAAAATATGTTATTTACATAGTAGACTGGATTTCATTTAAAAATGTTAGTTTCAATGTGATTGGAAGCTACTCTAATGAGAATTGTGGA
This sequence comes from Elaeis guineensis, assembly GCF_000442705.2. Classification (NCBI taxonomy): domain Eukaryota; kingdom Viridiplantae; phylum Streptophyta; class Magnoliopsida; order Arecales; family Arecaceae; genus Elaeis; species Elaeis guineensis. The sequence goes on from NC_025997.2 coordinate 122,600,907, forward strand.
CAAAAATTGAAAAAGCAAAAAAATATTATCAATGCGAATTTTATAGTGCAGCTTTAATGGCTTTCTTACAGCATAAAAGAGAACAATCCATCAAAGAGCTAAATAAATGCAATTAAAGATGTGAATTTGAATCAAATCTATTGGAACCAATAAAACCAGATCTTGCTAACAATAAAATAGAGTCTAAAACAATGATCAACTAGCAAAAGTAGATATAATTTCATCGACTCAAAAATAAAATTCAAAATTATCGACTTGGCCTATTGGTTACCTTCTTTTGATGGTTGTATCCTAAATTTGGTTTCAAATATTGTTTGGCCAAATTTTAGAGGGTTCTAAGATGTTAGGATCGGGAGAAAATTTTGATTCAAATATTATTTTCATCGTGCTGATTGGTCTTAGCTACTTGCTATTCCTCTCAACCTTTTTAGGCTTTCAAAATTTGTGCAAGTGTCCCCACCAATTTATTTTCTAAGAATAAGCTGCTAACCTAGCTTTCATCAAAAGTGAAAGTCCTAGGGATTTTTTAGAGTAAAGTTACACTCGCTGTGAAGCCGACTAAGAAAAAGCTTATATGATTGTCCAAATGACCCAATCCTCAAAAGTTGAGCTCAAATTCCGTTCACATTCCCCCCAGACCCAACTTGAATATCCCAACCATTAGCTGTGCTCAACTTTTTTTGCAGCCTTAATGGCTCAGCTTACAAAACTAAGGTAAGATGTAGATCTTGGTGATGGAATCCAACACGAATCCAACGTTTTTTTCTTAATTTTTTTGGTAACGAAACGAATCTAACGGTTTACCTCCTTAGTTATCAAGTTCTATTTTTGTCAGGTGGTGGGCCCCCCATTACAATAAATCCACGAATGTCTTTGAGAAGGCAATTAATTTTTCATGGTCCCATCATATAAAATTATATAAAACACAAAAAAAATATTAATCATCTCATATAAAAACATCAAATAAAACTATAAAATTCTTCTACAAAATCTAGTGTAACTAATTTTTTTGGCTGCTAAGCGCTTGAAGAGTAATAAAAAAACTCACTACTTTGATGAGTTGATAAATAAATAGCTTTTATTATTGTTTTTTCAGAAATAAAGTGTGAGGCTAGTTTGGTAAATGGGATACCTTCCTCCCTCCTCCCAGGCGCTCCTCTCCTCCTTTACCTCTCTCTCTCTCCCCCCACCTGTCCCTCGTGGTCACGCTACCAGGGGAATTCCTTCTCCCTTAATTAATTCGCTCCGGAAGGGAATCTTTTGGGAGGTGGTGGTGAATGTGTCCGCCGTGGTGGCCGTGCTACTCCTACTGCTCGTGCGGTCAAAAAATTTGAACTTTTTTAGAGAGTGAGAGAGCGAGACAAGAGGAAAGAAAAAAACCTCACCTTTAACCCCTTTCCTTCGAGTAATAGTTCTCTTCTCTCTTCTGTCTCTTATGTGGGATTTGGGAGCCGTATAAGACTTGGAATCGAGAGGGGGGATTGGTTGATATAGAGCGGAGGGGCGAAGAATGAGAGAGGTCGTGAAGGATGGGCAACTGCGGAACCCGGGAGGAGAATGCCGTCGTCGCTGCTCACGCCCAAGGTATCCAAACCTCCGAACCCCACTTCCTCTCCCACCAAGTTCCCATCTTTGGGATTTCCCCTCCTCTTTTTCCCCTTCTCAGCCTGCTCTTATTCCGCTCCCTTTTTTCCTGGGCCATTGTTGATTTGTTTCATTTATTTGACCGGGAACTGAATTTTATCGTCATTGGATTTCTAAAAAGTTCGGTTTTTTGGGTGGGATCGGACTTCATGCTGGTTCCTGAGGATGTTGTTTTTTTTGGCCCATTTTTCATATTGGTGCATTGTGGGGTTTGTTATTATTTTAATTTTATCCTTGTTGTTCCTCTGCCTCTCTCTCTTCTTGGTTCTTTTCACTTTTTTTTTTTTTATTTATTATACTAATTAGTATAGAAGGGATGACCTTGATTTTGCTAGTTCGTCAAATTGGGGTTTTCCTTCTTTATTTGAGTTTAAATTAGGTGGAGTGTTTGGTGGAGGTTTTTCCTATTTTTTCGAGTTATTTTTTTCAGTCAAGGATGCCGCCGACAGGGGGTTGTTGAAATTTGATTTTCATGAAGGAGACCCTTTTTCTTCCTTTCCAAAATTGTCATTCTCATGCAGCTGTCTTCAGATCTATATTTTTTTAATTTTTCAATAACCATGTTCCATTTTTAGCCAAAAAAAATTATGATCCATTTTGGTTTAGTAACAAAAGGTCGAATTGTTTTGCTTTTTTTCAATATTCGACATAGTTTTACTATAAATACTTTACTACATTGGATCGGTACTTTGACTAAGTTTTACATCATCCTTGTTCTAACTCCCTTGACCATGTGAAGTTCTAATTCGGCATGCTTTTATATGCAGTGATTAAATTTCTTCCAGCTTTATCATTCGAAAATTGTGTTTCTTGCTAAAGATTGTTCACATGCTTTCTGTGCTTTCTTATTTTCAGTTCAGCAGCTCCAGATGTTCCAACTGCCTGTTAAGAATGCACTTCCTGAGAAGAAGCACCACCGCACTATCTCGGACGTGAGCGATCCTTCAACCCCTCGAAACGTTGAAGATTCGAGGAATATTGCAATATACACCAATGTGATTGCCTTCACTTTGTTTGAGCTCGAGACGATCACGAAGAGCTTCCGTCCAGACTATGTTCTTGGTGAAGGAGGGTTTGGGACCGTCTACAAGGGATACATAGATGAGAATGTGAGGGTTGGTCTCAAATCCCTTCCTGTCGCGGTCAAGGTCCTCAATAAAGATGGTCACCAAGGTCATAGAGAATGGCTTGTAAGTGGCCTTCTTCTTCATCAAATGTTTGTCATGGATGCTGTGATAGTCTTCAGAGGCTCTATAATTCATCTGGGCTTTACATGTTTTCGTATGGGTGCTCGATTAGTTAACTGTACATCTAGTTGACTTGCTCTAATGAGCTGACTTCCTCCATCTCCACATCTAATGTGCACGCATGAACGTGCTTGTGACTTAAGTCATTGAGCAAGGAAAAGACTGTGCCTCTTCATTAATGATTAGTACTTGAACCTTTAATTAACTCCTGTTGCTTGAACATAAGATATATAATCTAGATTTCAGTGCAAAGGTCTTGAATAATTTGCTTTATATCGAAAAAAAAAAGACAAGATGCTGCAGTTTTTCAGATGCCATAAGATATACATGTTTGCAGTTCTTGAGTGCACATAATTTGCTTTATATCGAAAAAAAAAAAGACAAAGATGCTTCAGTTTTTCAGATGCCATAAGATATACATGTTTGCAGTTCTTGAGTGCACATCAAAAACGTTAAACAACCAGTAGATATGTATGGGCAGCTAAAATGAACTAGACATGCCCTCCAATGATACTGTTCTTATTGGTTATTGCATCCATGGTAATCCTGCCCATTATTCCATCCTGCCAGTCCTTTTTTTCTTCTGACAAACAGGAGAAAATGCGAATCAGTAATTATTGGTCTTAAAAGATGTGCATGCATTGGCTTTCTGTGCTGGTTTAGTGTAAATCTCTGCCGGATAATTGTATGCATCGACTGATAGAGATGGAATACATACATTATGATAGCAAACTAGGTATTCTTACAAGAGATTCTTCTTGCTTCTACCATGCAGAGCTGCCCATTGTTATATCTTGACTAGCCTTCCATATTTTTTATCAGATATTCCTTAACTTTGTATCTCTTGCATTCCTTGAACATAACATCACTTTCTGTTAAGAGCGTTAAAATGTGAAGCCCAGCAAATGGACTCTGTAAACATTTGAATCATGAAATCCAGTTTAACTTTTTACAATTATGCCGGTCACGTCAAAGAGGTGTGCGTTGTTTGAACAAGCAAGATAATGATGTTAAATTCCAACTTAGGATAGTTGCTCTATTATTTGGCAGTTTGAGATGTTTCTTGAGTTTGACTCTTATCCTTGTTTTACCAGACCGAGGTTAATTTTTTAGGACAGCTCAGGCATCCTAATCTAGTGAAGTTGATTGGATATTGCTGCGAGGATGATCACAGGCTGCTTGTCTATGAGTTTATGTTCCGAGGGAGCCTTGAGAATCACTTATTTCGAAGTACATAACTCCACATTCTCCTTTTTAGAGAAGTTTTTATTTCTTGTTGCTTGATAAACTTATAATGCAGTTGTTTCTTCAAGATCTTTTTGAATCCTCTGCTGCTTCTTTATGATGTCTCCATGACTTTCAGTTCCATTGTAAGGTTGACATATATGCATGAAAAAGGAAAAGGATGTAGTTTTCTTCAAGATTGAGCATTTAAAGAACTAGTTCCTTGCAGATAGTTGAGACACTCTAAAATTATATCACATTTTGCAACACCTGTCTATAATCCTTAAATTGTGTATGTAGGTTTCATTTGGAAATTACCTCGTGATAGGAGAGGATACTGCAAATGATCAATAATCCTTCCATCTGTGTGCACAAGCTTCTTTTGGAAACTACCCTCTGACAAGAGAGGGTACTGCAAATTATCCATAATCCTTTTAATTATCCATCTAGGTTTCATTTGGAGAACGTTATGAAATTGTGTGTGGAAGTTGTTCTGAGTTGACTATCGAGAAAAACACTAATTTTTAATGAACTCTTTAACCAGATAGGCTAATGCACCAGTAGTGTTGAATAATATTTGTGCTTTGGCTTATTATTGCATACATGATTTGTGCTTTATCATTAATTTTCAAGGTGCTCTTCTGTTTACTTATGAATGAGCTGTTGGAGCTTGCAGTTGACTTTGCCTTGAGCTGATTAACTTTATAAGGTAGCTTCTCATGAAACTATCTAAGATGGCTTTTTGTACAGCAATGCCTCTATCTTTCGTCAAATCGTGAAAAATGTTATTTAATGTTAACTGCTAAATGAATTAAAAACTTTTACAATAGGCATTAATCCCTTTTCTTTTAGGGTTCGTATGGTTGATCCCGTTGATTTATTTCTCCTCAATTACTTCAATTCAGATTTTCTTACCGCCACAGAGGAAAGGAAATTTTTTTAAGAAAACTGATGTGGGTTTTATTGCTAATTGATCGAGACCATTCTATTTTTGGATGGTGGTATGCATATGAGCATGTTAACTTTCCTGCCAAATTCCAAGAGCAAGGATGTGACACTATCAATTATGGGTGTATATGGCAATGGTGCCATATATATTGAGCACAAACCAGACCATGAAGTTGGCCGGTATATAAAATGGTGTAACAGCATTTAAAAACTTCAATAAGGTGATGAAGAACAAGCTAATCAGAAGCAGGGCCTAAAATTCAAATCAAACTATAAAAATAAAAGCGAAGCTAAGGTCATCTTGAGATGTATTGAGAGACCAGACTAAGCAATAAAGTCAGGAAGGTAAAGGAGGTGCCCCAAATGATGTCAACAATGGGATGAAAGGATTCTATAAAGGAGCTCGCTGAAGTGGAATAGACAAACATAAATGCAAGATGAAATTATATTAATAACATGCATGGGAATACCTTGTCAATTTAGGGCCTTTTGGATGCCGGTCTTCTGGCGGAGCATCACGTTTGAAATTATGATAGAAATTTGGTAATTGAAGGTGATTAGGGAGGCTGGAGGAGAAACTAATTCCTATATTTCATGAATTAGATAAATCATCTTATACACATGGTTAGTTATCCCAAAGAAATAGGGGTTACTTAGCAGCCACGGCAGCCCCAAACTTGTTTTGGCACAGTTCCAGTTGTGTTTTCTGAAAAAGAAAGGCCTTGTTGGAAGACATCGAAATAAGCCCTTAAAGAGGCTAAAAGAATTAGTAGGTTAGAATTACAAGAAATGGACTTACAATGGGTGTGGGTTTAGAAAGAGTTCTGAGGCTGCACAAGAACTAGGCATGTAGAAAGTGACCAAGGGGCCAAAAGTGATGTAGTAAGTGGTAAGTTCACTGGAGCCTACTGTGATTTAAATGGACATACCTTAAAAGAATCAAAAAGTATCAAGCCCTGTTTGGGTGCATTGCAAAACTACTAGCTTCTGAAGTAGTGCATCAAGTGGGACTCAAAAGTTTTACTCTAGAATTCTAAACTATTTGGACATGATCTAAAAAAAAATAGTAAGAAAAAATTTCTACTCATGCAATTATTATATTCCCCCATTCTAGCCAGCCCCGATCCTCAAACCTCACTCCACTACCATTATCACAACCACCTCCTCTCTCTCCCATGTTTTCAAGTATTATCTTATAGTGATGGTTAGGATGGTGATAGAGGTGATGGTGAATGTGATGTTGTTGATGGCAAAGATGGTGTATTTGGTGGTGGTGGTTATGGTGGAGGTGGTGGTAAGGTGGTGATGGTTGTTGTATTGGTGGTGGTGATGGTTGTTGGTGAAGTTGGGGGTAATGGTGATGGTTTTGGTGGTGGTGGTGGTGATGGTGAACATGATTGTGGCAGTGATGATGGTTGGCGGGGGTGGGGGTGGTGGTTGTGATGGTGATGGTGAGGGTGGTGATGCAGGGGGAGGAATGGAGGTTGGGTTGGTTAGAGTGGGAGAAGGAGTTTGGGGTTTTAGCCATGTTGGGGACAGCAACATTAGCTGGCTGACTAGTGTTGGGGTAGGTAGATGGGTGTTGGCAACAATTAGGGTAGTTGTGGTGTTTGGGTTCCACCCAAGTTGGAAAGGGAGGTCGGTTTTAGCCGCAATTGTGTAATGGTGATGTTTTGGGAGTCATGAAGGGAGGTGGGGTGTCAACAATGATGGGCGCAGCAATGTTGGTTGGGGGTGGGTCTTGCTTGCCATCTCAATTGGACATGGCTCATCATTGCCATCCTTGTTGTCTTCATCATTCTTGGCCTTCCATATTCAGCCAGTGCCAGTTCAAGGTTGTTCCCATTGCGATTGCTGGTGGATGCTTGATTGCCTTGAACTGATTGGCAAGAGAGGAAGGGAATAATTGGATTGGTTATTAGAGTGCGATAAAGGAAGGGGGAAGCTCTCGGGGTCTCAGCAATTAGTGGATGAAATTCCAAAGCTTCTTGTGGATGTCGGAATTATGCTGTAATTACAGAGTTTTGGGGCTATACTCCATGCTTCTTTGCACTCCAAAATCTTTATCCAAACACTTTTGGAATTTCGACTGCAAAGTTTTAAAATTCTCTATTTTAGACTAATATGTTGTAATTTATGGTTATCCAAACAAACCCATAACTGATTGAAGTAAAACTAGGTCTTTTCTAACAATGAAGAGATGGAATATCAGGTCTGGTATGATATTCTTTGCTGACAAGTTAGAGGAAGCCTTTGACAGCTTCAAGCAAGGGAAAATATGCATGGCCAATCAGTTTGAGAGAGCTCAATGAAGGCAAAATCTGCTGCAAGATCAGCACAACGATGGGATAACTGTTGAATAGCCAAATAAGATGCTTGAAGAACCAGATAATCCCAAACAAACAGGTTATGTGTCACTGAAACACTAATTGAGGCAATTAAAAGTTGCCGAACACTTGAAGATGTGTTAAGAAATTGCATTTTTATACATACTATGAAGAAAAGTGCTTTAATGGAGCTGCTTTGCAGCAAGTTGTGTGGAGAGTGTGCAACATAAGGAATCTTTTAGCTGATGAAGAGGATCAGACTTTTAACTCCCATGCATGTTGGGCTGTAATAATGAAGTTCATGGTAAGAAACTGTTTTGCCCATGAATCTGCATATCATAGTGTAGTTGCTTTAGTGACTATATATGTGTGTGCATGTTGAAGCCAGTCAGATTTTTGACTCTCATGGCATGTTGAGTTGTAATAATGAAATTCATGATAAGATACTATGGTCCTATGTTTGTCATATTCATTCCAAGGTCTCCACAAATCTGCCTATGGCAGTCTAGTTGCTTTAGGGACTATGCGTGTGGGTGAGACTGTTGATGTAGGCAAAAGGTGAAAGTCAAGGGGTTTTGATATGTCGTAAGAGGAGTAGGTTGGTTATTGGTCAATGAATAGAACTTATCGAAGTTATAAGCTTGAAAACAAATAACATCTAGCCTGCCATTTGAGAATGAAGACTATTAACTTAAGTATGTAGGATTTTAGCACCCTGATCTGTATGTATTTTTCCTTATTCTTCCAAACAGGAAGACGATCTATCTTGACATTAACAAATTTGAGCTTTGAGTGAGATAATAGAGTAACGAGTCAAACGGGTGTGCAGATCCCATAGGCTTTGATATGGTAGATGCTAAAATTGCTATTGCTTAATTAATTGAACTACTTTTTTAGTTAGAAAGTTCAGGGTAAAAAAATAATCCAGTGCAACTGATCCGCGCAACTGATCCATTTTCTTTTATGGAGAGTTCATAATTTGGAAAACTGAAAGAGCTAGTAGAGTCAAGGGACCCATACAAAAAAATATGGCCTTCTACACTGTGCAAATTCTGTGCCCCAAGCAAATGCAATGAGTTAAAATAAATTAAGAAACAAAGAAAATGATCAAAGGTGGATAGCCTGTTTTATATCTTTAAATTTCCTTGCAAAAAATTCCATAGGTAATTTATAAATTTAGGCTATGACGGAAATGTTTATTACCATCGCATTTCTTTCCTTCTGGTTGTGTTTAACAGTGTATTCTCTCTGTCCAATCCGGTGTGCCATCTTCATTAAGTTCTTGCACATGGCTTCACGAAAACTTCTACTTAGTCATCATACTCTGGACTATTTGTTTATTTTTTTTGCAGCTTGAATCATATAATTGTAGATTGATTTGCATTGTTACATTGCCAACTATATTTTGACAATTAATATCAGATTTTGACTGCAAGAAGTTCACCAACTTTCTTCCTTTGGTCTGTCTTCTGTACGACAACTATATTGAATTAAGATCTTTCATTATTCTCATGAAAAATTGTTATCTGAACGTGGCTTTTCTTGCTTGATGTGTATAGAGACAGCTGCTCCATTATCTTGGGCAACGAGAATGTCAATTGCACTTGGTGCTGCTAAAGGGCTAGCTTTCCTTCACAATGCAGAAAGGCCTGTCATTTACCGAGATTTTAAGACATCAAATATTTTGTTGGACTCTGTTAAGTGGCAGTCTATTTTGTTACACTTATTTTCTTTTTTCTTATACATTTTACATGTATCACCTAAAATAATAAACCCTTTTGACATGGTTTGCTGCTGCTTCTCCTGCATGTCTTCACAGGATTATACAGCGAAGCTTTCTGATTTTGGCCTTGCAAAAGCTGGACCACAGGGTGATGAGACCCATGTGTCAACACGGGTAATGGGAACCTATGGATATGCTGCTCCTGAATATGTAATGACTGGTATCGCCTCTTCATTTTTGCCCCCCCTCTATATGGACTTTTATTTGTTCTCAGCATATAATTTGGAGATTCCTTTGATTGTTAATCTTGTATGATGGTCATCAGATCTTTTTGAGCAAAATGATAAGTAGAATCTATCAAACCTATGTGCCTTCTTCAGTTTCCCTTGATTGTTTAAATGGAATATACCATTGATTCATTTGCTTCTCAGATTTATTGGTCTGAGTTCATTTTGAATTATATTTTGTTCTATGAGCAGGTCACTTGACAGCTAGGAGTGATGTCTATGGCTTCGGGGTTGTCCTTCTCGAGCTCTTAACAGGACGGCGGTCTGTGGACAAGACCCGTCCCAGCAAGGAGCATAGCTTGGTAGACTGGGCTCGCCCCAAGCTTAATGACAAGAGAAAGATGCTTCAGATCATTGATCCCCGGTTGGAGGGTCAGTATTCAGTGCGAGTTGCCCAGAAGGCCTGTAGCCTGGCATACTACTGCTTGAGCCAAAACCCGAAAGCAAGGCCCCTTATGAGTGATGTTGTGGAGACTCTCGAGCCCCTTCAGAGTAGAAGTCGGAGTGAGGTTTCAGGTCATGCCCTAGTGAGTGATGGCCTACCTGACTACCGGATGCACCGCAGGTTCACAGGTAATGGTGTTGGATGTAGAGCAAGTCCGAGCCCGAAATGTTCCCCAAGTCCTGTGGCAGCATGCAGGGTGAGGTGAGTCCTATATTTTCCTGTTTGGAATAGGTTCACTCATTGTATATTGAAAATCTAGCTGTGCTTGTTTGTGTCGGTTTTTGCTTCTCTGTTATTCCTGTGATGTAAATGTGATCCACCCACTGTTGCTGTTTGTAAGGCCGTTCATTTTCACTTCGGTCTTTATGCATCTTAACTGAGGCAACCCTTGCCAAATGGGCCAGGTTTTGTTTTACTAATGAAAGCTAGTTGAACTGAAAAGAACTGATCTTAAATCTGTGAGGAAATAATATTTGGAAGTCTTTATGCGGTACACTATAGATTAATCCATTTGAGTAGTTGCTTATTTTGGAGGGACATTTTAAAATCAGATGTGGAGAAAGACTGATAAAGTCAGTGGGGTTGCATTTCTGTTATTTCATCTGTGTGTGTTGGAGGTACATGTACTCCTGTCCACTGTTCAGTTAGCTTCCTTCTTTATAAATTCTTCACCTCTTCAAACTGTTGAAAATGGTAGTTTTGGCTGTCCACATTTATCAGTCCACAAATTTCACCTCTCACCATCATCTTCGCATCTATATCAAATCTCATGCATGACTTGACTGACTTCTCAAAGGCAACAATATTTAGTTCTGTTTCATCATTTATCCCTTTCCTTTCCATCCCATTTATTTCCATGTTTTTTTTTTCGCATTGACTACATTGCCTCATATGTCCTTACCAGCACCCTCCTCATTTCAAAACTGCTATGAAATCAGGCAGACTAAATGCTATGAATCTTTTGGTCTTCAAGTCGCCTTTTTTTCTTTCCCAAACCTTGCTAGCTAAACTTCTGTTCGCTTATTTGTGTTTACAACTACAATTTGCAGAATGTTGAATGCTTTTACCGAAGTATTCATAATTTCTGTGATTGTTATCCTTGGCTAACTTGCATGTTTAAAGGTCAGGGAACACGTACTTCATCTTGGCAATTGCTATATGGTCAGCTCTAGACGTGGCTGATATATCCAACTTGAGATGCTCCAGGATGTTCAAATTTCGCTGCATGGCTGTGTTAAGGTCATTTCTGGCGCACAGGGCCTGGTTTGAGTTGGATTCTGTGCCAAGAAATTCTGCGGCCATGCCTTGGGTATTCCAATAAGTCTGTTGTGGTTTCACAAATGACGCGTGGCATGCATAAATTAAGGAACAAACAAACAAAAGAGATTTTACCAAGCAACAAACAAAAGAGACCCTTAACTAGAAGCCACGTAGTACATATTGTTGCAACCAAAGATTATAATAGAATAGAATTATTATACTGAAGTATTTTACCTCTGCTCCCACTCAACAAGAAGAAAACAGAAGAGAATCAAATCACTGGATCCCTTGTGTGAATGGTTTTGATAGTTTTGGCAGACTTCAAGCTTCTTATGCCAAAAGAGAGCCACATCTGAAGGGCCGCTTTGTCTTTCCCCGAACGAAATCAGAGTTCAACAAGATCTATCTAGAAAAAAGTGATGACAAGTGGCTACCGAGATAGTCCTTGGGGCTACTCATACCCAAAAGCAACACGAGGCCGCTCGAATCTTATCCACTGTCTATGGTGGAGCTGCCACAAAGACTTCCGAGTGCAAAGCTAGTTTTATACGTGGGGAAAGCATCGTCACTTTTCTTGATCAACCTATATAAAAAAGACGTTTGAAATACTTCTGAAATGGAAAGCTAGAAAAGAGATTCCTTATTGCATCAACAGCTGCATGGCTTTTGCTTGATTAAATATTCTCTCATGGTGCGCACTATCCGAGCCACAATCAGTACTAAGAATAGAGACTGATAGGAAGAGCCAAGGGAGTGAAATGGATGTCTTGGCAAATAGATTTTTTCCATTTGTGCCAGAATTTTCGCTTTGGACTGGGCAAGGAATCTTGGTCTCCATGATATCTCAACATGAAAGCTTATAGGATTGTTTTCAATTTCAAACCTTATATAATTGCTTGTTCGAAAGGCATGGCTTTTTACCTAACCAGTAAATTAGCAAAAAATAGACCAACTTCTTAAAAATGACATGCAGTGATGTCAACATGCCCTTCTCCTATTCAACTCTTATGTTCCATTAACTTTGATGGCTACTGACCTTGCAACTTTATCATTTATAAGTAGTTGATTTTACATTCCCAATCTGAGAACATCGTTTTGTACTCATTGGCCCGTTGGCAAGAGGACGTAAGATCTAGCAGAGTTACTTGACTGGTCTTTAGTAACCTCCTATTCTAATCTTTAAGACAGAAATGTAGGGGTGAAATCGGATCAAATTTGGATCGGATACTAACATATTCATATTCATATTTATTTTTATTTGATAAATATAAATATGGATATGAATATTATTTGGATGTAAAAATTTATATCTATTTTTTTTTTAAATAAATACAGATACATTTCGGATACTGGATGTATGGATATAATTATGGACATAACTTAAAAAATTAGATGTTTTAACTATAAAATTAAAGATATTACTAAATAGATGATAAATTAATCTAATAACATATTTATATGATCGTATATTTTTTTAAAAAATTAATAAATATTATATAAAATTTTATAAGATTACATGCACATTCGGACACGAATTAGATAGTTGTCTATCTATATCTGTTTTTTTTTAACGAATATAAATATAGATATAGATATTAATTAAATTTTTATTTCAGATACTGAAATAGATTCAGATGGATAATATTTATATTATTTTTATCCCGACTATAGAGTGGTACGCATCCCACAATGTTTTTTCTTCGTGGTATTAACATGAGTCATGCATTTAAATACAGTAAAATATTTATTTACACATCATCCAGCTGCTTGCTTGGCCAGTTTTTTTATTCTACTTTTATATGAAAGTTTTCTTTTATCATTATATACATCTATATTCATTAAATATTAGTTTATGTTATTTTTTTGAGAAAAAGTCTACAGTTTATGTTGGTTAGTAACAGTGCGGGAACAGCGATGGATCCCCCTTTAATTAATTGCCCATTTCTTACTCAAAGTGCGTGTCCAAATTCTCCAAGTAGTGGTTTCCATGTGTCACCAGACTTTAGAAGCCATTTTGCACCGAGAAACACCGGGGAGAAGTTTGTTCTCCAATGGGGTTTGGTGAGTTTTTTGTGGCACATCAGTCCCTAGTAGCAAATTACAGGAAAGGACTTGGGGTAGAGTTCGATCGAAGTAATAAAGCAAACTACTTGCGAGTGGCTTCTATTGCAGTATCTTGCCTATCCGGGGTCCTAGGATTGGGACAGCTGAGTTCCCTCTTGCAGTATATCCACTGGAGAAATCTTAAGCTTGTTTGGTTAAATTAAAAAAGACTTAAGAATAGGTGGCGGATATGAAATGAACCGAAATCCCAATTGATGTTGAACTGAGATCTTTATATTCATAAAAACATTATATTCAAATACCTATCGATGTAATTAAATTAACACTAACTTTTTTAAATTAAAGCATTGGTTGAGAAATGTATTTAGCAATATATTAATTCATGTTCGGTGAGATTGTAAGGCAGGATGGTTGATTGATTTCCAGTCGTAATGGGCTGAAATTAGTATGATTGTATATTACATCCATCAATCAATGATATTGCATATTTTGTCATCTTCTGATCAATCATGCCATAAATATCTCGTTGCAATATCCAAAATCTAATGACATCTTTCCTTTGTAATATATATAAGAGCTAAATTCCTGTGTCAATCTCGTTCTTCAGTGCCCAACATTGCTAAAAACCGAGTGCCTAGCAGTGCTCCGAACTTAGATCTCGGCTCACATAAAACCCTGTCTCGTACTCATCCGATTTCGGCTAGATTTCCTCCTACCCTGACCCTAAAACAAAAAAAAAAAAAAAAAATCTTGCCGCTCTGAACCAAAACCAACTACTGCACTCTTTGCTGTCCGAAAACAGCAGCTTCCGAGGACTGCCACTGCAGGCCTACAGTTCATTTTGGCTACTTGGCTCTCTCCCTTGCAACCAAATGGACGGGACGGATCCTTTAACCAGAACAACACAAAATTAAGGGGGGGATCACAAAGGAAGGGGTTGCGTGGCATGTGCCCATTGCCCTTGTCTAAGGGCAATGCATTCATCCACCCATTTGTGCCACATCAATGGCTAATTATGTCACTTCACCTCTATGATATTTGATCCTTGCTTCCTCCTCCCTTTCCATTAATTAAAAAAAAAAAAAAAATCAATGAATTCAAACTTCCTTAATTTCCCCAACAGAATCACTTCTTAGAGAATCCAAGAAGGAGAAGCTGTTGCCCTCCTCATATATATCACAACCCCTACACCTCTCTCTTCCCCTACCCATCTTGACAACCATGGGCAAGGGCAAGCTCAAGCTCACCCTTCACCTTATCTTAACACTCACTCTTCTCTTCACTACCCCTCTCCCCACCAAAGGTGTTCCCTCCCTTCATCACACTCTCCATTCCAAATTCTCTCTACTCACCAATTCACTAACCTTTTTATAAGCCACATGCATGCAGGAGCCTTTGCTGCCACCCAATACATGCTACCGGCCAACACGGTCGAGTACCGGCCCATCGACAGAGCCGTCGCCGTGGATGGAGATGGCAACCGCCGGGAGTTGACCCCCTTCCAACTCTGCCTGGATTGCCGCTGCTGCGCCGCCAACGACCCGAACAACTGCTCGTCGATGCCGTGCTGCTTCGGCATCGACTGCAACCTCCCAGAGAAGCCCTTCGGCGTCTGCGCCTTCGTGCCAAAGACCTGCAACTGTACCTCATGCAGTTGATTCTAGCTTCTTAATACTTAAGGTATACAAAAGATTCACGTAGGACTTCTTCAGATGGTATCTTGCGAGACTCATCTGGATGGATGGATACATCGTTGTATGATAGAGAAAAGATATGATTTTGGATGATAATGGTGTAGAATAAAACTGGTTGCTGGGATGGGGGTGAATAAAAGTTTGGTGTGTTTGCGCTGGATTCTTTGTCATGCATGCGTTGGAGCTCGAATGACTCATGGACAGTTACTTTGAGTTTTTGCTTTGGTTTCTTTTTTTTTGGTTTCAATATGTCACGGTAGGCATGTTCTTGACTGCATTCTGAGGAATATGTGCGCATGGATGGCTGAGATTCTTGTTCCTGGAAGTGGGTATATTTGTTTGGAAACGCTATGTACCATGTGTGGTCACTAGAGAGAGATAGAGGAAGAACAAGAAAGCTAACAGTATTTAACAATTTTTTTTTGTTTAAAGAAAGAGTGAGAAGACCAGTTCCACCCATTTCATTAAGCAAATAAAGGGGAGAAAGCGAGCCAATTAATCGCATTTTATATTTAAACTATTTGCAATGAAATTTTTGAAGCTTGAGACACTACTTTCCATTTCGCAACCTGCTTCACTAATCCAGAGAAAATACTGAATTTTTGGGTTTGAAAAAACTTCAAAACTCACTGAAAAGGAAACTTCAAGAAGCATGTCTGAAGTAGATAATGTTGATGGACCAGTTCTTGAACGTATTTCCAATTTGAATGCTACATCAAAATTGAGATCAATTATGATTTTAAGAAAATAATTTACACTATAGTAATAGAAAAAAAATAATGTTACTTCAATTTCTAAGAGAATCAAGACAATCCTAAAGTGATGACGAGAGAATAATTTCAAAAGTAAAATTACGAGGCATATATAGTTAGCAGAACGCTCATGTTAATTTCATTTTCGATGGTATTGATCAATCAATTTTATATTTTTTTGATGTCAAATTGTTGGCTTTATAAATTTATTGTTAAAAATTTATTTTTTATTAAAAATTTATTTGAAAAATGTGAACTTTATTTATTGTCTTTGTACCTTTAATTATGAACACATGGTACTTATTAATTTATGAATATGAAGGAGCTAATGAGTTCCAATCCCGTATAGTCATATATATATATCCAAATTGGAGAGCACCTATTCTCTGATCACAGTCGTTCAAAATTGGCACGGCAAACATCATTAGATCTATTGTTACCGAGGTACACCGACAGTAGGTTGGCGTAGCCCATCCAATTATGGTTGTTGTGCCAAATATGAATGGTTGTCATTGCACAATTGACCCTTTCCAATTTAGGTACGAACCAGAAAGAACCCCGATTGTGTACTTATTTCACATGGAGCTTGTTTGAGCAAACCCTGCAGGATTCGATGGATTTATCATAAAGGCAGTATAGGAGAGAGGAGAGGGAGAGATAGGTGTTGCAAGGTCATCTTATGGTACACGATACCTCCGCACTTCCCCCTCTCTCTTGTTCCCTTCTTTCTTTCCCCCTTCAGCACTCAACTCTCTCTTTGGTGGATCCTCTTGGATCCTATAGGATCTACCAAAACCAAGAAGAGAGGAATGAAGTCCGTAGACTCCAAAAATATATAGGTTTAGGCTATTTTCAGTCATAGGATTCGTGCACACTACGAGAATTCAGTAAATTTTCTCTGAATGTTTTGTTCTTCTAACATTTCTCTCTCCTTGAAGCTTAAGTCAAACAACAAATCTAAACATAAAGGTTGTACCGTAGACATGATAACCAATCTAACTTAATTTGATTGTGTTGTGATCAAAGAGTGATCGGTTGTTTCTACTATTGTGATGTAGAAGGTAGGGCATCTAGTTTCATATTGGTTATGAGTTAAGGACTATGACTTATATAGGAAGAGAACATTCTTTCCATATGAAATGCTTTTTGAATGACAAAATCATGAGATCTATGGGTCAGAATGGACAATGCCTTTTGTGCCGAGCTATGAGCCTTTGGCCACAATAGTAGTGCACTAGGTAGGAAACTACCTCTATGATTATAGGGCTCCTCTTATCCGTATATCGATCTGTGGTAAAATAAAAAAGGAGGGTACATCTCATCTATACACAGACTTGCTTTTTACTAAGAGAGCTGTAGTAAAAATAAGGAGGGGGCACCATCCATCTGTATACCAACTCTTTCTTGACCGAAAGATTATGTTGTGGTGTAGAAGGGAGGATATTATCAGTCTCATATTATTTTAAGTTAATGAAAACTCTGATTCATATAGAAAGGATCATCTTTTCCACATGAGGTATCTTTTGAAGGATAAAACTATAAGGTCATTGTCAAAATGGATAATACCTCATGTGTCAAACCATGAGTCCTTGATCGCAACATCCATCTTAATCTACACTCTATTCCAATTATGTACATAAATGACCATGCATGTTCAAATTTTTCTTTAAACATTTTATCGTAACTAGTAAACATAGATGGGGTAAAGCTTTACCGTTATTTAATGAATGGACAACTCAAACCATTTGTTAACTTAAGAATTATTAGTAGTTTTTTATTTTTTTTTGCTATTTGTTTCTCAGTATCACTTTGTTGATTTATAAGAAGTATATATGACAAATGATGCCATCACTGGCTAGATTCAATCCTTGGTCCTCTCTTGAAATAGAGAGGGAACCAGCGCAGATTATATTTGTTAACAATTATTGTTCGTTTGAGATTCTGAGAAACTACCATGATCATCCAAAAGATGCTTGCTTGTAATTTTAGTTATTCACATAAGATAAAGAAAAGAGCTGTCTAGGTTGCGTGACAGTTTCATTTCTAGGATGGAACAAAAGTGTCCGTGCTTATTGTGGTGGTAGCTTGATTGTCCACATTAGCCAAGTTTGCGTTCCCAAGAGAGCATCGCTGTCATGGGAGTAGCACATGATTCCTTCTTATCTATTAACTCGGTGACTTCGAAGCATGCCAAGCCCAGGTCTGCAAGCTAATGATTAAGTTCTGCTGGAGAACATGATGTGCTGGACGGTACGCGGAAGATGGTCCACGGCTTAGCTGGATTGAGTGGATTGTCTTTTAAACAGAAACAATGGTAAAAATCCATTGAATAACTGATTTTCCTTGTAGGTTTCTAAATCAAATCATGCAGCAAAAACTTTTCTAAATTCATTACCTGGAACCAAGCAATGGGGGATTGATACCACCCCCACAGGCCCAATGGGCCGTTGGATCTAACTTTCCCAGTGGTTGGGTGTTGATGCTATTAATCTTCCTCTGGGGAGAGAGATTGATACTTGATGCCATTTTTAAAGTATGCCTGACCCTTTTCCGGCTCAAGGCATTTCTCAAAAGGAGTAAGATAGCAACCACGAGGCCTAGGAATGGCAATTGAATTGGATTAGATATAAATAAATCAAATCAAATATGGATCGAGTCAATAAATTTTGAATTCGAATCTGATCTATTTATTAAATAGGTCAGATTTCAAAATCCAAACTTAGCTTGTCTAACAAACAGGTTATCTGACTTGATCTGTTTATGACCCATTTATAACCCAATTATAAAAAAAAATAGAGCCCGACCCATTTACGATTCTTTTTTTTAAAGTAAAAAGAAAAAAAATTAAAAATCTCTTCGATCTCTGCATTGGCCACATCTTCGGCCGACCCATCTCTCCACCCCTGTCATACTCTCGGTTACCTCTTCGCCATCTTATGCTCTCGCCGCCTCCAGCTCTATTCGACCAGAGCTTTCGGCCATCTCCGGCTCTACTTTTGACTGCGCTCTCGGCTGCCTCCGTCTGATCGAGAGCTTTTGGTGGCCTCCAGCTTTGCCCTTAACCAAACTATTAGGAGTAGAGAAGTTTGAGCCTTGAGGGCAGCGAGAGAAAAGGGGAGGACTCTGAACCTCCATCGCCTCTGAGCTCTGGACATTTGATTGACGCCCCACCACCTCCTTTGCCTCTAGATTGTGAGGGCTCAGACAATCTCCATCACCTTCTGACTGTGAGGGCTCAGACGATCTCTATCACCTGCCCCTATGGTCAAACTCCATGGCCTCGGCATTATCTTCGGAATAGTGGCGGTGCAAAAAAGAAGAAAAGGAAGGAGAAGAGAAAATCCTAACTACGGTTCAAGATGGATGGGATCGGGGGAATTTGAAAAAAGGCACAGTGCATGACGTAGGCCGAGTGGAAGGAGCATGGGGTTTTAATCGGTCCTTACTCAATCTATTTAAATGGTCCTGGCATACTACCTAATCTGATCCAATCCAAAAATTATATAGGTTAAACGGATTAAGTGGGGCAGATGCTTGAAATCTGAATCCGACTCAAATAATAAATAAATTAAACAGATTAATCTCTTTATGATCCGAACCTATTTAGTCCAATCCAAATCTATTTATGATGGATCAAATATGAGTCGGATTGATGGATTATATCATATTTTGCCACCCCTAATTAGGCCAAATCTTTATTGATATCTAACAAGTCATTCAGCAGGCACTAAATTTGATGCAGCGATCTTAATTTCTTTCTCGTTCCTTTTGGAAAGGGAGTGTTGAAACTCAGCCAAGATTTCATTAAGCAAATGAAAACGACATGCAAGGTTGGAGCAAAGCAGGAAACTAAAAGAAAAAAAAAATAGGAAGCAAAAGAGAGATAATCTTATCAACAGAGTTCTTCATCAAATCTTGTCAATAGGGTGCCCTTTCGAGCTGCGATGTTAGTCCAGATGAGATAAGCATACTAGACGAAGACAGTACCTTGGAAGTTTTTGCTCTTGTTGTTAAAAATGGCTATTCACTCTTTTCAAATTGCAAAATGCGCAGAAAAGCAAGGATAATATCCTATTGCACTCCTTTTTGCCTCTCTTCCCCTCTCCCCCTCCCTCATCAAGTCTCATAAGTCGTATCTTTAGCCCTACATCAACCCTTCTCTATTTAGCTTTCGGCCCTGTAAGGATATGAATGGACGTATATTTAGTTCCACATTAGTTATTTATTAGGAAGATTTTGTATACTTATATGAAGCCAAAAAAATCCAAATGATATCTTTTAGCTAATATTTTTCGAAAGATTATGAATCGTTACAAATAGTATCAAAGCTAATCCAACCTATAGGCCATATAAATTAAGAAATATTATAGCATGAGTTCATTAAAGCTAACCATGGGCCGATTGCAATATTTAAGAATGGATTTGTATAGATTTGAACCCTTAGCTGGATAAGGATGTCCAAATTTAAATGAAAAATACTACAAGAAATGCCATTTTTTGCGATGAATTTATTTACGACAGAAACATATTTCATCGCAAATAAGGATATTTACGATGAAAACAAAAATTCATCGCTAATAATAATTTATTTATGATAAAAATAATTTTTCATCGCAAATATCTTCATATTTGTGATGTAAACAAAATTTCATCGTAAATACATATTATTTATGATGAAACTAATCATCATAAATAATAAAATATTTATTTTAATTTTAAATTTTTAAATATTAACGATGAAAATAGGTTTGTTATAAATAATGAAAGTATTTGCAATGAAAATTAAATTTTTATCGCAAATATATGTTATTTATGAAGAAAAATTTTCGTCACTAATATTTGAAAAAAATAAAAAATTTTAAAAATTTAACAATTAAAAATTATTTGCGATGAAAATATTATGTTGTAAATAATAGAGTATTCATGACGAAATATAAATTTTACATCGCAAATTAATATTATTTATAATAAAAATTTTTCATCCCTAATATGTAAAGAAAATAAAATTTTAAAAAGTACAGATTATTTATGACAAACATATTACTTTACAAATATAAGAGTATTCATGACGAAAACTTATTGTCCGTTGCAAATACTAAAGTATTTACGATAAAAATTTTTCATCACTAATATTTGAAAGAAAATAAAAAATTTTAAAAATTTAAAAATTATAGATTATTTACGATGAAAATATTACATCGTAAATAATGGAGTATTGGTGACAAAACCTAAATTTTTGTCTCAAATATATTTTATTTACGATGAAATTTTTCATCGCTAATATGTTCAAAAAAATAAGGCTTGGTCAAGAAAAATTCTTTTTTAAATGAAAAATTATTTTTTATTAATTATTAATGATGAAAAAATTTTTTATCGCTAATTATGTAATTAGTGATGAAATCAAAAATTTTTGTCATCAATAATATTTTTTCGAGATTAAATTTTTTCAGTGAAATTTTTTTTTGCAGAAATTATTAGCGATGAAAATTAATTTTTCATCATAAATATTTTTTGTTTGAATTATTGACGACAAAAATTGATTAGTAGCGATGAAAATTTGCATCGCTAATACCCCGCATCCCATCAAATCTCATCGAAAATCTATTTTTCTTTCTCGTCCTCCCCGGCAGTCCGGCTTCCTCCCCCTCCCGCGAGCTTCCTCCCTCCCCGATGTCCCGTGTGCCTCCGGTTTCCTCCACCATCCCGATTTTCTCCGCCGCCGCCGCCACCGCCACCATCGAGGTGAGTCGACTTCATCTCTATTTTTTTATAGGGTGGGTTTCGGTCGGGGACGAAGAACATGCCGGGGTCAGCATGCCAGGGCCGACGTGCCGGGGACGGCATGCTTGGGTCGGGACGGTGGGCCGCGATGACGACGGCAGGCCACGTGGGGCCTAGGGGCCGCGATGGCGACGGCGGGCTGGGGATGGTGACGTGGGGCCGGCAACGGGCTGGGGTCGGGGCTGGCGAGTCGGAGCCGGAGCCAGCAACGTCGACTCTTCTTTTTTTTGGGGGGGGGGTGGGTTCGGGTCGGGTCGGGGACGGAGATGGGGAATGGCACGGGGCCGGCATGCCGTGGCCAACGGACGGCGCGCCTGGGCTGGGACGACGGGCTGCGGCCACGTGCGGCCTGCGGGCCGGGGCTTTATGGGGCCTGCGTGCCGGGGCCTGCATGTCGGGGCGTGCCGAGGCTGGCGAAGGCGGGTCGGGGAGGGGTCAGGGCCGCCGAGCTGGAGCCATAGCCGGCGAGTTGGGATGGGGTTGGGTCGTGGCTGTGCCGAGGCTTGTGAGCCGGGCTGGCGATGGCCGGCCAGGGAGGGGCCGGCGAGCCAGAGCCGAAGTCAGCAACGACAAGCCAGGGTGCGGCTGTGCGGGGTGGCGGGCCAGGCATGCATGGCCTGCGAGCCGGGCACGTGTGGGTTCGGATGGGTCAAACCTAGGTTGGGGTGGGTCAGGCCTGGATGGGGCCGATTGGGCCGGGTCCGATCGGGCTGGCGGGGGGTCGGGTGGAGCCGGATCGGATTGGGTCGGGCTGGGGTCGGGGATGGGTCAGGTCGGGGTCGGGTCCGAATCGGGTCAGTTCTGGATCAGGTCGAGGCCTTCGAGGATGGGTTCGGGGATAGGGACGGGGCGGTCCGACAGGTCAGGTTGGGCTGGGATTGGTCGGATCGGGGTGGGTCGGGGTTGGAGTGGGTCGGTTTCGGGTCGGGCTGGACTGAAATTATTATAATTGTTGCATATTATTTTTTAGTGTTACTGATGAAATTATTTAATTATTTGACTAATTATTTTTTCACTAACACAATGCACATTGCTGTTACTTGTTATAATTAAATTATTTTATGTGCTATTTTGTATGCTGCTGAAATTATAAATAAAAAAATATTCTTATTTAAAAAAAATTCTATTGAAATTTTTAATGCATGTTCAAAGATGCATGAAAAAATTTCAATACGAAGTTATTCTTTTTTAATAAATTAGAAATCCATCTTCGAATGCATGTTCAAAGATGGTACTTAAATTACATTGAGCCATAAATTTTCGTTCAAGTTTCGATCTTCATCAAGATTGAAATTTGGATGTCCCGTATTCGAGCTTTTTAAAAAAGTAACAATATTATTGTTGTTAATAGTTAATATTTTATTTTATTATGTAGTATTCAGTAGTTATCTATCCATTGTTCTCTGGATATATGGTGGATAGGATACGTAGGCACTATATCCACATCGTATGCTTGAAGAACCATAGGGAGATGCTACCAAAATTTTTATAAAAATGAGATAAAATATCCACTAATAACAATAATGAGATTATTACTTTTTTGAAAGGGATAGGGCCACACCTGGTAGTAATGATTTAAAAATAATAGGATCATGCATTTTGTATCAAGTGATCCGGATCTGGATCCGGATCGAAATTTTAGCTGGAATTCAGAACGCGTTCAGTCTGAAATTCAAATTGAGATCCAGAATACCACTAAACTTTATTTTGGTTGTTAATAATTTTATGTTTGTTGTTAGATGAATATCAACAAAAGTTGGATGAATGCTAGAGGTATTTTTTTGCCTGAACATCAAAAAGGAGTTCGAGATTTTCTTGACTTTGCACGACATAAGGCTGACAGTGCTAGTTGGATAAAGTATCCATGCAAGAGATGTGTCAATTTGATATATCGTCACATAACACTTATTGAGGAGTATCTGCTACAATATGATATGGATAAGAAGTATATTTGTTGGATATGGCATGGGGAGGGTGATCCGAATGAAGTGGTGCGCAATGATGATGATACTGAAGATGATAGTACTGATAGTGCTGGACCTGTCGAACATAGTGGTATTGGAGAATTGTTAGATAATTTACATCAAGGTGCTTGTTCAAATGTATGCATAAATACTGCTGCATCTGAAAGCAATTCTGATCATGAGCATAATATCCAGCTTGAGGTAGAAGAGACTTTTGAACAGTTTGCAAAGCTTGTAAGGGATTCACGGGAGCACTCTATCCAAATTGTATAAAGTTTTTTAAGTTAGAAGTTTTTATAAAATTACTTCATATTAAAATCGTAAACCGTTAGAGTCAGAAGTCATTTGACCAAATTTTAACATTGATTAAAATAGCTCTGCTCGATGGAGAGAGACTTTTGAAATCATATTTTGAAGCAAAAATATACATACAGAAAATGAGACTTGGCTATACTCCTATACATGCCTGTAAAGATAACTGCATATTGTTTTATAAGGATAACAAATAAGTAACTGAATGTTCGAAATACGGTGAGCCTAGATATAAAATTGATAATAGAAAAGCAAAGAAGATATCTCAAAAGATTTTGAGATTTTTTTTTATTGATTCCAAGACTTCAAAGGTTGTATATGTCCACAAAGACAGCTGAAGAAATGAGATGGCATTATGAGCAGTGAGTTTCGGAGGAGAACATACTTAGCCACCTGGCCGACTCTTTAGTATGGAAGGATTTCGATGCAAAATATTTGCACTTTACGAGTGACCCGCGTAATATCCGACTTGGTCTAGCAATAGATGGATTAATTCTTTTGGCAATCTGAGTACCTCTTACAGCATATGGCCGATGATGCTAGTTGTATATAATGTGTCACCTTAAAAGTGCATGAAAGGACCATGTATTTTTATGTCACTGTTGATTTCGGGTCCGAAAGTACCAAGTAATAAAATTGATGTATATCTACGACCTTTAATTGATGATCTAAAGGAGTTATGAAAAAATAGGGTACAGATATATGGTTCTGTAAGTCGAAGTAATTTTAAGTTGCATTATTCGATTCTATGG
The DNA here is from genome assembly GCF_000442705.2 of Elaeis guineensis. Taxonomy (NCBI): domain Eukaryota; kingdom Viridiplantae; phylum Streptophyta; class Magnoliopsida; order Arecales; family Arecaceae; genus Elaeis; species Elaeis guineensis. The sequence continues at coordinate 122,625,331 of NC_025997.2, forward strand.
ATCATAAATAATTTTTCAGAATATGAAAATTTATCCGGATGGAGCACCAAAAGATATCTTGCATGTCCAATATGCAATAGGAATGCATCCTCTTTACATTTAAAGTACGGACAAAAAATATGTTTCATGGGTCATCGGCGGTTTCTTCCTTTTAATCATTCTTGGAGGATCCGTTATAATCAATATTTTGATGGTAAGTTCGATCGACGTCCGTCACCTAAAGAGTTAAGTGAAACAAAAATTTTAGAACAACTTAAAGTCATTGAAAATATTCAATTTGAAAAAAATGATTACTATGATTCGGACGATGAGATAGAAGACGACATATATATCGATTACTATAATTCGGACGAGGATCTACACATCGAGAAAGAAACGAATATTAATGAGTAGATCTATATTCTTTGTTCAATTTTGTCTTTCAATAATGGTATGCGATATAATTATATTCATTAGAATATTATTTGATTTTTACTAGTATTATTCAACATTATATTTATTTATATCTCAATTTCTGCAGATATGACACCAAAAGATAAACGACGACGTTCGCATTTACAGCTCTCTGCATATGCCTCAAAGGTTGAGGCACCTCCATCGATCTCCATTGCCGCACCGGCTTTACTGTCAGAGGGTTCTACATCGACAGGTCCTAGTGAGGTGGGTCCCAGTGAGGTGGGTTCCAATGGTATTAACTATTATGCTTTATATATAATAAAATTTGATTCTTTTATTTGGATCATTCTAATGATTTATTTATTATTGTTTCAGATGAGTCCTCATCGATGGTGAGGTGAGGACGAGGTCCATCAAAAAATCTCGCTCTAGAATGTTGGAGACACGAGTATCCGGGATAGCATCTTCGGATCGAGATATCGATCGGCTACACCAGACCCATTAGGAGATGGTGTGACCCATGGTAGATTGAGATGGACATCATATGCTGCAGTTATGCCCCCGTGACGTTCTTCGATTGGCGTTACGTTCTACCGACTCAGAGAGAGATTTTCTACACCCACTTATAGATAAAATAAATTATATTATGAATATTTAATTTATATAGTATTCTTCTAATATTTATTATTGATAGGGTATATTTGATATCGCTAATTTTGAGGAGGATCGTGTGAGGTGAGCCATCGACATTCAGTTATCATTGTGTTTCAAGGACCATCGCTATCACATGCATCAGCATTGGTATCGGGTGGTGCAGGATCATGGAGAGGAGGCAACGCGGTAACAGCTCTATGACAGCATCACCATAGATGATTGGACTACTATATGCCGGCAGTACGAGGATTCGGCATATCAGGTTACACATCTAAATTTTTTTTATAGTTTAATAACTTAATCATTTATTGTTAAATTAAATTTTTTATCTATTAATTTTATTGATAATTTTACAGAGATGATGTGCTCAGAATACGGTGAACCAGGTGAGACAGATCGTGCCGTATTGTGGGGATTTGAGATCGTTTGCTCGTCACATGGAGCATATGGTAGGTAATTTTTAATTTTTAATTAGCATATAATTCTCTAGTTATTTAAATTTTTTTTAATTAATTCTCAAATTACAGAGAGATGCTGAGAGTGGCGAGCTTCTTGGTAGGATCAATATCTACCAGCAGACCCACCAGCGACGGTTGGGGGAGTGGACGATGGGGAGCCAGAAACTTTTTGTAAGTTTTTTCAATTATTTTTCTTTCATAATCTGATTTTTAATACAAAATTAAAATAAATATAATTTTAATTTTCATAATCGTATGACAGAAATTAGATCCTAGCCTACCTCTGAGAGCTCGATCATACCCTCAGATGATGAGATCTGTGATCAGATGCTCGGTATGAAACCCTGTTATGTTAGGGGTCTAGGGTATGGGATCACTGCTCCCTCATCCTCACGCACATCTAAGGCAAACATCCATTCTGCATGTGAGGCTCGGCTGATGGAGGTGCAGAGGCAGGCTGTCGAAGATCGACAGCAGGCTGTCGAGGATCAACAGCAGGCTGCTGAGGATTGACAGCGAGTTCAGAAGTTGGTTGCACATGTCGATGACTATCAGTACTTCAGATCCAGATGATAGAGCGGATGGTGCAGATGGAGCAGATGATATAGTTGATGAGGCAGCAGCAGACCGATCCGAGCTCCATTGAGTACTTTTCATCCCTAGCTCATTCTCCAAATGCCGATATTTGACGGCTTACTGATGTACTTTTTTTTTCAAACATCTTATAATTTTAATTTAATATAATAAAATAATAAAATTTATTTATCAATTTATTGTATAAATTTTTTATTTTTATTTTTTTAATTTATAAAAAATATTATACATATAAATTTAAAATATATATTCATAAATTTTTTTAAAATAATATGAGTAAATTATTAGCGATGAAATTATTTTTGATGAAATATTCATCGCTAAAAATATTTTAAATAATTTAATTTATCAATAAATATATAATTAACAGTGATGAAAAATATTCATTGTAAATAATTAAGTTATTTACGATGAATTTTTTCATTGCTAATATTATTTAATTTTTTTAAAATATTTTTTTATTAAATTAATAGCAACGAATTATTTTTGTTGCGAAAATAGTGTTTTGCAAATTTTCGTCGCTAAAACTTTAAAATATAAAAGTGATGAAAATTTTTCATCATAAATACCTTTTTTTAGATTAAATTTTTTCATTTATTTTTTTTAACGATGAAAAATATTCATCGCAAATATCTTTTATTAGCGATGAATTTTTTTTCATCGTAAAATATTATTAACGATGAAATTATTTACCACGAATTATTAGCGATCAAAATTTTATCGCTAATATTATTAGTGATGAAAATCTGTTATTAGTGACGAAAAATTTTCATCGCTAATAACCTGTTTTGTTGTAGTGAAAGTATGTGAGAACTTATACAGACATGTATCTAATCTCACATCCATTATTTACTAGAAAGATCTTGGATACTCATACAAGATCAAAGCATACAAATAATATCTTTCGATTAATTTTTTTGAATGAGATTCTAAGTTGTTATGGTAGCAATCCGCTCCTCTAAAATCGCTCCCTCGATACCTTGCGTAGCATGCCTATACTTTCTTTAATTTTATTTCTTAAATTTAGGTTTATGTTTTATTTGGTTTGGAGTTCATCTATATGTTTTCCTTAAAAAAAATATATTTATAAATAATTTTTTAATTCTTATATTATATGTATTTTTATTTTTTCATTTGATATATTTTTTGAATTTATTTTAAATTTTTTATTGTTATTTTTATAATAGTTTTGGTTGATTGATTTTAATTCATTAGTTATGTATATTCTTTTTATTTTTATTTTTTTATGGTTTTAGTTTTTCCAAATTTAATAACCATAATTATATATTTGATTGTTTATAGCTTTATCATTGATCATATAAATATATAATTTTTATCCTTTAATTTTTTTTTTTGCATCTTTGGTTATTTATTTGTATCTCATATCTCATCTTGTGCTTTTGTTCTATTCTTGGTATATTTGCATGTTTTGGTTAAAGCACTTCCAACAATTAAGATTTTTTTTTTTAATTTTCGATCATTATTATAAGGGTTAATTTGGTTAGGGATAATTTGGTATGGAAAAATAAATCTTATCTTAGATTCTCATATTTGGTACAAAAAATAGATGGAAGGGATAATAAAATAAATGGTGGATCTGGAATCTATTTTTCATGAGAGAAGATAAAATAAATACCACTAGAGTGTGGTATTTATTTTTCTATGCTGGATTACTAAGTGGAGGCAATTTAAAAATATCATTTATTGATGAAACTATGCTTACTTATATTATATTAATATCATTAATATTAATTATAATAGTATATATATTATATTAATATATTAATAATAAATAATAAGTATTAGTAAATAATTAATAAATATTTATTAATAAATCTAATATATGATTTATTATACTTATTATATACCAAATATACTAAAATTTATTTATAAGAAAAAAATATACTTTTAATTAATTTAAAATATTTATGAACTCATGTAAATATATTTTATTATTTAAAATAACCAATATTGATAAAGTTTATGTGAGTGGGTCATAAATGGTTAACAAATAGATTGAGAAAATAAATGTTATTACTTGAATTATTTATTTAAGAGCTTTGTTGGAAATTTGGCAATATTCCTATATTAAAATTATCCCCAATCAAAGATAGTAATTATTCTAGAGTTTTGTTGAAAAAAATTTGGCAATATTCTCATATTAAGATTACCTCCGACCTAAAATAGTAATTTTTTCTGGATGCCAATTTTTCAAGTAATTTTCACAAACTAAATATGATAAAATATATTTTTGTTCGTAATCATTTTTTCAAATAAGTGATTCTCAAGAAATATCAAATTATCCTATAGTCTAACATAGTTTGACATATCCCAACCAAAAGAATCCTAAAAGAAATCATAAGTATAAAGTTATTTGGTTTTTTGTGACAGCATATCAATAAATATTGTAAGATGAATAATTTATCATTGGAAGTAAATATAGAATTTGATAGAATTTAGGTCCTATTTGAAATCAAATTTAGATCATATTTTTTATTTTTAAAAACAAAACTATATAAACCAAGGTAAAACAACATAGAAAACAAATGTTGGAAGGATAAAGTAATAATTTTTTAATAATTTTTAAATAAAATATTTTATAATAAATAATAAAATAAAGATACATATATATCTAAAAATATTATAAAAATTTTAATAAATATTTAATTTTATGTATAAACAAAGATAAGTAAAAAATATTACCTTATGCTATCTGTAAAATAATTTTGATTGTGTAAAAATCTCAATAATCTTTTTCATATTAAAAGTTAAATAATAAATAAAAGGTTAAAAAATAAATAAATAAATATTTTTTAAAAAAATTATTATTATTAATAAAAAATTTATATATAAATTAATTATATAATTTTTTTTCAAATTAATGGACTCGTAATGTAAGACTAAAATATTGGAAGGGCACCATAAATATATAAGTAGATGGATAATAAGTTTTTTTTTTGGGGGGGTGGGGGGGGCGTAAGTGGCCCCTCTGGCACCCCTTACGCTCCGCCACTGATCCCAATCGATGAAATTTTCACTGTAAAGATAGTAAATATTGCTCCTCGTCCCTCTCAATCCACTCTCTATATTGCACATGGAATATGATCTCCATGCACAAATTTATGTACTTCCTTTTACAAGAATCTAAGCCATCCGTGTGTCTATACTTCTCGGAATGCAGTCAAGAACATGCATACCATGACATCAAACCATGCAAAAAAAAGGGCCAATGGGAATGACCGAAAGTAACCAAACGCATTAGAAAAATTCCGACTCATACGATTCCCATTCCATCGCATGCGTGACAAGGGAATCCATTCCACGATATTGAATTTATTCACCCATGCCAATGACCAAAATTCAATGACAACTCAGGTAACCTCTTTGTCCAGAATAATAAACTTGGGTGGTAACACCTCCCCTGTTCGTCAAAAAGAAAAAAAAAAAAAAGAAAAAAAAAGGATCCCATGCATTTATTAGAAGGATCAACTGCATGAGTTACAGTTGCAGACCTCGGGGACGAAGGCGCAGCTGCCGTAGGGCTTGTTTGGAAGATTGCATTTGATGCGGAAGCAGCACTGCATCACCTGGCAGTTCGTCTTGTCGTTGGATGCACAGCACTTGCACGACGCGCATTGACGGAAGGGGGGATTGCCAGCATCAACACCCACGCCAGCGACACTGTGGATGGGGTGGTACTCTACCGTGCCCGCTGGTTCGAATTGGATGGTCGGCTGCGGCTCGAAGGCAGCAACGTCGTCTCCTGCATGCATGTGGGTCGTAAAAGATAGAGGACGTTAATGAGTAGGTGATGAGAACAAAATTAGAATGGATCCATTGGGAGACGGAGAGAGGGAGAGAGGAAGCACCTTTCGCGGGGAGGGTGGTCAAGAGAAGAGTGAGAACGAAGATGAGGTGGGGAGTGACCTTGCCCATGGTTGTCAAGATCGGCAAGAAGACGCGGAGAGAGAAAAAGAGAGAGGGCTCGTGGTGGGGGGGGGGGGGGCGCGGGCGTACTGGGGTTACGGGACTTGATGGAAGAGGGAGGTTTCATTATATTTAAGCAATCCGTTTGCAAATTAAAGAAAGAGGTTTCAATTGATTGATTTGTTTCTTTTTTGTAGGGGGAAGGAATGATCTGCCCTAAAAGTTGAAATGATGATACGAAGTATATCTGGGTATATTCAGCCAAAATACCTGGCATAGTTTGACTATATGTGGTAATGTTCCAACACATCGGGGAAAAAAAGGTTAATATCTACTTTAAAGGAAAAGATAAAAATTGATAGACTAAAATAGTGACAAATAATATTTATGCAAACTAACGGATTTGACTAAATTTCATTCTTTCATAATGATCGATGTGAAGCCACTTGAATTGATAGATGAATCGACTGTGCAAGATGCCTTGTGTTTCCCTTGGTGGAATGTTGATTGGTTGAAATTCTCAACTCTTTTCTCTCATGAAGAAAATGGTCTCTTCTTTTACATTGATCGTCCAAATGCGCTGTGTCTCTCTCAAGAAAAATGTCACCATTACTTTGGTGTATGGTCCTCATGATGACAAGCTTCTCCAGTCTTTCAGCAGCTCTTGAATATTGAAATGTATTTAATAAACTCTGGCTAATTGGGGGTGACTTTGATGTCACCAAATCTCCTAATGAGCTTAAAGGTCAGCCCCAATCGACAAGAGACCACCTTTCCTTGGATTTTATAGTTTCTCTTAATCTAATTGATTGGAGCTTAAGTGGAGAGAATTCACCGGGACTAATGGTCGTGGTTAACTCTCTATGGCCAGACTGGATCGATTCTTTCTCTCCCATAAATGGGAAGACCTCTCCTCGCTTCCTTTCAAAAAGTCTTAGTGATGGAGAGAGAATCAATAGAGACTAAATTTTTTTAACACGCCAAAAGGAAGGGTAGAACCAATAAAATAAAAGGTAGAGAAAACTTTGCTCATAAACTCTTAATTCATATAGAAAGAAAATAGACCTAGGTCATCCCACTCCCACAAGTTTTAATAATATATATATGGTTTGGACTTTGATAGTCAAATATAAGTTGTAAGACTGAATTTTAAATAGATATTAACTAAAACATGTTTCAAGATAGCTAACATTAAAAAGAAAAAAAGGTTCTTAAGAAAGCTATTGATAAGCCCATGCCAGCAAAGTATCACTTGGTCACTCCATCATTCTCTCTAGCTGGAAAAGGACCCATCCATGAGTCAGAAATCTCTTCTCCAAAGTAAGTTATTAAATCTCAAACATTAAAAATAGGATGACTCTGAATGTCTACAGAAAGCTCTACCTTATATGCATTATCACTAATCTTCTTTGGAATTCTACATGGATTGATCTTCTTTTTCTTGAGTTTATTGTAAAAAACTAGTTGGGAACTGTTCTTTCCTCGAATATACGCAAACAGAGTCACCCTTATTGAAAATTTTGAAGTGACGATGAGCATTTGCAGCAAGTTGATATTTTTCTATTACTCTCTTCGAGTTTTCTTATATTATTTGTATTTTTATTTTTCATTAGATATATTTATTTTAAATTTTATGTTTTATTTTATTTTTATAATACTTTTGATTGATCAATTTTCATTCATTTGTTATATATATTCTTTTTATTTTTATTTTTATATGATTTTAGTTTTTTCAAATTTAATACCCATAATTATATATTCAATTTTTTATAGCTTTAACATCGATCATACAAATATATAATTTTTATAATTTGAAGTTTTCTATTGCATCTTTGGTTATTTATCTGTATCTTATATCTCATCTTGAGCTTTTGTTCTATTCTTGGTATTTTTGCATGTTTTGGTAAATGCACTTCCAACAAGTGAGAAGTTTTTTTTTTCTTTTTATATTCAATAATTACTCATAAGGGCCTATTTGGTTGGGGGTAATTTGGCATAAAAAACTAAATCCCATGTTAGATTTTTCATGTTTGGTATGAAAAATGGATGGAAGTGATAATAAAATGAATGGTTGATTCAATATTTATTTTCTGAGAGAGAAGGTAAAATAATACCACTAGGGAGTGGTATTTAGTTTCCATACTGGATTACAAAGTGGCATAATTTGAAAACATCTTTTATTGATAAAAGTATCCTCACTTACATTATATTAATATCATATTAACTAGATTAATATAACTAATATTAATTATAATAGTATAATTATATTTATATTATATTAATATTGTTAATATATATTAATAATAAATAATAAATAATAAATAATTAATAAATATTTATTAATAAAATATAACATAGGGTTTATTAATTATTGTATGTATTTATATACCAAATATACTAAAATTTATTTATAAGAAGAAATATATTTTTTAATTTATGTATAATTAATTTAAAATATTTATGAACTAATATAAATATATTTCAAAATTTGAAATAGCTAATATTGACAACGTTTTTGTGAGTGGGCCATAAATAGCTAATAAATAGATTGAGAAAAAAATGTTATTCCTTAAATTCTTTGTTTAAGAGCTTTGTTGGAAATTTGACAATATGCCATATAAAATTACCTCCAATCAAAGATACTAATTTTTTTTGACACCATTTTTTGGATTAATTTCCTCACTAACTAACTACACATGGTAAAATATATTTTTCTGACAATCATTTTTTCAAATAACTAATTTTTAAAAATTATCAAATTATCTCATAATCTGACATACCCCAACTAAATAAACCCTAAAAGAGATTATAAGTAGGAAGTATATTTGATTTTTTGTGGTGGCATATCAATAAATATGTTAAGGTGAATAATTATCATTTGAAATAAATATAGAATTTGATAGAATTTTGGTCCGATTTGATATCAAATTTATTTCTTATTTTTAAAAATAAAATCATATACATGCCAAGTCAAAATATATGTTTGTGGCTATTATTTTTAAATTTAATTTTTTTAATTATTTATAAAAGTAAAAATAAAAAATTATTATTTTCACTATTTTAATCTTAAGAAACAACTGTACCAACATCACTACCACACAACCACCACCACTTTTGCTGCCTCCATCATCGCAATCATCACATCCACTATACTATCATCATCATTGTCACTAATTCTACTATATTGTTGCACAATCTGCATTGCGAAATACTACAACCTCCATCAGAATCATCATGTTGAGTCACATTTATAAAACTAATTGATTATGCTTGTACACATACCAAACATATTTATATTTTAAAATTTGACAAAAAATAGAAACTAAATTTTTGTTTTTTTAATTAAAAATTACAATGTATGAAAGTGATGCCAAAGAACACCTAAGAGGTGAAAGCAAAATTTATGGAGTGTAGAAATTTTAACAGTGGAAATTATGGTGTCTTTCATGCACGTTCAAAAATTTCCTTGATTTTCTAAGAATGAAAAGCAAGATGTTTTTATCTTACTCCACTGCTCCTAATTCTTTGTATCATAACCACAAGCTTTTTATTTTTTGATGCTGTATTTATACTGGAATAACATTGAGGATGTCCCACCAATCATGATCTACTTCAGATACACCTTCTGAAACTTTTTTCAAATCCGTAGGTTGAATATGTACTCGTAAATTACTGGACGCATGGTTCCATCGTGCAGGTCAGAAAACAGCGTGCCAATCTCTGAAAATTTTGCGGTAAATATAATAAATATTGCTCCTTCTCCTCCTCCCTTTCTATCCTCTCTCTGTGTCTAACATGGATTACGATCTCCATGGACAATTTTATCTACTTCCTTTGTCAAGAATCTAAGCCATCCGGGCGCATATACCACTCAGAATGCAGTCAAGAACATGCCTACTGTCACGGGGTAATTTTCAGCTTCCAAAATTGCCATGACATTAAACCATGCAAAAAAAGGCAAATACGAACAACCGAAAGTAACCGAACACATTAGAAAATCCCGATTCCTACAATTCCCACTCCAACGCATGCATGACAAGGGAATCCATTCAACACATGCCAATGACCAAATTCGATCTATCCCGAGGCATTTAGATCTTTATTCTATCCCACGCATTTATTAGAAGGATCATTTGCATGAGGTACAGTTGCAGGCCTCGGGGACGAGGATGCAGGTTTCGATGAGCGGGCCTGGAAGCCTGCATTTGACGAGGAAGCAGCACCGCATCACCTGGCAGTTCGTCGTGTCGTTGGATGCACAGCAACTGCACATGGCGCATCGACGGACCGCGGTTTTGCCAGCATCAACACCCACGCCGGCGACGCTGTGGATGGGGAGGTACTCGACCGGGTCCGCCGGGACGAATTGGATGGCCGGCTGCGGCTCGAAGGCAGCAACGTCGTCTCCTGCATGCATGTGGGTCGTAAAAGAGGACGTTAGTGAGTAGGTGATGAGATGAAAATGAGAAAGGATCCATTGGGAGATTGAGAGAGGGAGGGAGGGATCACCTTTCGCGGCGAGGGTGGTCAAGAGAAGAGTGAGAACGAAGATGAGGTGGGGAGTGAACTTGGCCACGGTTGTCAAGATCGTAAAGAAGATTACAGTACTTGACGGAAGAGGGAGAGCAATCCGTTTGCAAATTAAGAAAAGAGGTTTCAATTGATTGATTTGTTTCTTTTTTGTTGGGGGAGGGAATGATCTACCATAATGGTCGAAATGATGATAGGAAGTATGTCTGGCCATATTCAGTAAAAATACCTGTGATAATCTGGCTATACGTGGTAGGGTTCCAATACATAGGGAAAAAAGGTTAATATTTTCTTTAAATGAAAAGATGGAAATTGATAGACCAAAATGGTGACAAATAATACTTTCGCAAACTCAAGGATTTGCCTAAATTTCGTTCTTTCGTAATGATTTGAAGCCAGCTGAATTGATGAATGGGCTGTGCAAGATGCTTGTGCTTCCTCCGGTGGAACGTTGATTGGTTGGAATTCTCAACTCTTTTCTCGAAGAAAAAGATCTCCTCTAATATCGATCGTCCAAATGCACTGTGGCTCTCTCAAGAAAAATGTCAATATTACTAATTTGGTATATGGTCCTCATGACAAGCCTCTTAGGATCAATTTCTTTCAGGAGCTTTTGAACATTAAAAATGCATTCAGTGACCCTGGCTAATTGGGGGTGACTTCGATGTCACCAAATCTCCTGATGAGCTTGAAGGTCAGCCCCAGTCGACAAGAGACCGCCTTTCCTTGGATTTTATTACTTCTCTTGATCTAATTGATCGGAGCTCAAGTGGAGGGACTTCACCTGGACCAATGGTCGTCATCAACCCTCTATGGCCAGACTGGATCAATAATTCCTTCTCTCCCAGGAATCGGAAGTTCTCTTCCCTACTTCCTTTCAAAATGCCTTGGCTAGATCGATGTCTGAACAAACCCTGATCATCCTAGACTGTAACTTGAAGTTCCAAAGAAACAGAATATTCAAGTTTGAGAATTGGTGATTTAAAGAACCTAAGTTGCTCCAGTCAAAAAAAAAAAAAAGAACCTAAGTTGCAAGAGATTGTTTTACAGAACTGGAAGCACATTACGGGAGATCGATGCAAACTCAGTAGTCTGCTGGGTAGAAAATTTGAGAAGGATGAGAACATCCTCAAAAGCCTAAGCTGGCGCAAAGAGAATTGCAAACAAGGATATGAAGGATAAATATGGAACTTCTGGATATTAATGAAGAGAGTACATATCTCATGGCTTCTGAAGTTGAAATCAGGTGGATTCTCAAAAAGTCCTCGCATAAAATCTATTCTAAGGAGGAAACTTACTAGCACCAAAGATCTAAAATTACTTGGTCGAAGGAGGGTAACAGGAACACTGCTTATTTTCATAAGGTAGCTTCCGGAAGAAAAAGGCACAACCACATTGCTTCTCAGATGGTTGATGGGGTTGAGCTTACCAAGAGCTTGTTCTTCACACACCTACAAAGATCTTTTTGGAGTAACAGCTACAACATCTATTCATTTTGACTGGAGCCTCATTTTTGACAATATTACTTATGATCTAACTTCGTTGGCTGATAATTTCACCTTGGAAGAGGTGAAACTTGCCGTCTACTCTTTTGGAGGGTCGAAGACCCCGGGACTAGATGGCTTAACTCTAGCTTTTATTTAGTAGTTTTGGGAATTTATATAGGAGGATGTATTTACATAATTACATTGGTTCAAGATTGTTATTCTGAAAAGCTAGATTTGGACAGGCTCAAATATAAAGAAATATTCAGAAGGATTATTTTTCCACACTTTATTGATTCTCAAGAGTTATACATATATAGAGCCACTGGCTCCTACAAGAATGGAAGGTAAAAATACAATCAATATAGGAATAAAAGAAAATATACAATCAATCAATATGATTACAAGAATAAACTAATTAATACACATGAAAAGAGTAAGATTGAAAAATAAGCAAGATTGAATAAAATCTTGAAGGAGGATCCTTGATACTTTCCTTAACAAGATTGAATAAAATCTTCCTAAGAATGAGGGAGGATCCTTGATACTTTTCTTAATATGCCCCTGCAAGATGGTGGGTCCATCGGACACACCAATCTTGGACCTCAAATGCTCATAATCATGCCTTCGAAGCACCTTGGTCAACAAATCAGCAAGTTGATCCTTGGATGAAACATGACTATAACCTGAAGCTGCTGTTTTTGAATTCTATCACGTACAAAATGAAAATCGATCTCCACATGTTTCATTCAAGAATGAAAGATAGGATTAGCACATAAGTACGTCGCTCCAAGATTATCACAATAAACAACAGGCATTTGAGAGAGAGAGAGAGAGAGACAAAGAGCTCTTGAAGAAGACTTTGCACCCAACAAAGTTCGGAAGTAGTTGATGCAACAACTCGATATTCTGCTTCAGTAGAAGAACGAGCAATAGATTGCTGATTTTTGGAACTCCATAAAATGGGATTTCGGCCAAGGAATAAAATATAGGCGCTGGTGGAGGTTCTATCATCTCGGTTGCCAGCCCAATCAACATCAGAGAATGCATGGAGAGTAAGTGGAGAATTACGATGTAGGAAAAGACCAAATTGAGATGTACCTTTAAGATATCGAAGGACACGTTTGACAGCATTCCAATGATTGCTAGTAGGCTGAAGCATGAATTGAGAAAGTTTGTTCACAACAAAAACAATATCAAGTCGGGTGAAAGCCAAGTATTGAAGACTCCCAAAAACATGATGTCATTCAGAAGCATCTGAAAAATGAGAGCCATCCTCTAGTGAAAGGACATTACTAGTCGATATTGGAGTAGCAACACTAGTGTGGACACTAGTTACCGTGATTCGTTATGGCTCAAATATTGATAGAGTTTTTTTTTTATTTTCAGTCCTATAATTCTTTTATTTTGAGTCCTATAATGTGATTATAATTGAGTCCTTGAATAATTAGATTTGCATCGTAATTGAGTTCTAGTTCGAGTCAGTCATTTGAAGAGTTTCATGATCAACCACTTGGAGGCATACCATTTAAAGACACACGACCAGATAAGTGTTGTCCTCTCACATGTGCGCATCCTCTTCACGGTGATTTCAGATCTCTATGGCTTTTTCACGCGGAAAGCCCATTGTCCTCCTCATCGCACGCCATCAGATTATCGCCTTCTCATGTCTTCCTCAAAACTCGTGATCCATCTCCATCGCTAACATCCTTCTCAATGTTACTCTATTTAGGTTGGTAGGTTCCTCTTTTAAAAGGAGAAATAATGATCTTGTAATCAGCGATTGATTGAAAAAAAATTCTATTTCCTCATCTCACGAGCTTCTTCTTCCTCCCCCCTCTCCGTTTTCCTTCTTTTTTCCCTCTCTTCCTTCTCTTCTCATAAATCTTGCTCACTTGAAGAACGAAGTATCCAACCAATCCGTAGAATCCTAATGCATTAACCTACAGGATTCCAACACATCAACCCTCCTTCCCAATGCCTACATCCTCCCAACGCTATCATCTATCATTCATAGATCCATTTTTTAAGCCTATATTTCTATCATCTTTTGATAAGATCTACTCCTTTCAAGATTACTGATTTTGTAATTCATTATTGCAGATAATTCTTCACATGCTCGGATCGAATCTCTTTATTTTTGGACAACAGAAAGAATTACAAACAACCACGGTCTGATTCAATGTCCGAATCCTCCCTCATCTAGAAGTCTTCATCGATGTGTTTGTAAGATCTCTTGCATCTAAATGAATCTCTGAGTAGATCATTATTATAGAAAGTAAATTTTATATTTTTTTATTAATTAGATCTAAATTTTTTTAATTATGATCTGATGCCCTAATTATGGATGGTTTCTCAATCATCTACGGTCCTTTTCTAGATCTAGAGGACTGAACTATTTGCATGCATAACAATAATTTCTTCTCGATTTTAACATAATCATCTTCGTTATCATTGTTTGCTAGTTATCTGCTGCATTGTTGTTAATCTTGTTTACTTGCATCCTCTAGAACTAGCCTCATCTCACATCAGTTTTGGCATCAGCGCATGGTTAGATTAGAGCTAACATTTTGTATTTAGATAGTTTTTTACATCAAAACCTATAAACTGGCATCCTGCGCAGTCCTCGGTAGAACTGCGATTTTTGATTTCAGAGATCTCAGAAAATTTTCAAATTTTTTGTTTAGGTTCTAGACTTAATTGTTAAGTGGATTTTTAAATTTTACAGAAATTTGAAACCAATTGATCCTCGAAGATCCTTCTGAAAATTCTTACATGTCCTGATTTCTACATCTGAAAACTATTTGTGCATCCTTAGAAAAAATAAACTTTTCCATCTATAGGAGAATCAAAAATTCATGAAATTTGATGATTAGAAAACTAGATTCGACAAGGAAAATTTCTACGAAAAAAAATCTAGAAAACAAATCTGGGATAGGTGCCAGATTTGTTTGTTAGTTGAAGGTTAATGCATAAAATTCTGTAACCTATTCTGTTTTGTGCAACCTAAAAAAAAGCAAAGTCTCACAACTCTTGAAACTTCCAAAAACTCCAAGACTTAGTTTTCTGAAATCCTTACTCGATAAAAAATCTAATTATACTTTGAAGACTGTGAAAACTATCCTCTGAACCCTGTAGCAGGATTTCAACCAGATGGTTCTGCGATCCAAAAATAGAATTTCTGAGAGTAAAATTTTTCTGTACTTAAAAATTTTTATATTTATTTGAACTTCATATTTTCATCATTTAATTTTAATTCCTAGTTTGATAACTTAGTTGTTACTGTTTATTTCATTTTAAAATCAATATTTATATTTTGTTTGCATTTATAAGTTATTCTAAAGGCACTCCTATCATAAGATAAAGAAAAGATTTTATCATCTTTTTTTAGCCCAAAACCACCACCCTCATGTGCATTGACCCAAGCCTAAGCTAAAATCAATTAGACATTAAAAGATTAGGATCAAACAAGCCAAGTTCAGTTGCTACGATGAGTCTTAGTGTGAGTTTGATCTACAGTTGACTTCGTAAGCTGGTGTCTAAGGCTAGAAGTATACGGCAAACGTCTAAGTGAATTATGGTTACTTAATTAGGACCTCATGAGAGCGAGGGGAACCTCCCATAAATTCTATCTCTTATCTGGCCAGTCTAAAGATTCGAGTGTTGGTCTAGTTGTGCTTCGATCGATTCATAACGATTTGAGATTTTAGATCTAGAAAATCTCTAGAGTTGGTTATACTAAAGTTAGTTGTACTGTATGTCTATTAGGTCTGGAGCTAGATATCATCCAAAAAATACAAAGTTAAGTCACAAAATGGATTCTGATTTTGCTGTAACCTTTAAAGATATTACTGAGAGGCTAAATGCCATAGGTGGTTCAGTCCAGGATTTGAATGCGAGAGTAGGGGTCCTAGAAGAAGAAAAGATGAATGGTATAGAAGAATGTGTTAGGAATACCCTTCCCCTAGTTGACTACCTTAGAGAGCGATGTGACCATCTTGGTTTTGATAAAGGTCACAATCAAGTGATCCAACCCCATCACGATCATAAAAATCAGGATGAGAGAATACTTTGGAATGTCCATGTAACATCCGGCCCATTGGGCCTTAAACCCAGCCCATAAAAAAAAATGAAGAAGACTCCCGTAAGGAGTCTTCTTCTCCCGACCGGCTCCTAATCGGAGTCCGAAACCTCATCGGAGAGGAGTCAAACTCCTCTCCTCTGGCTCTATTTAAGGGGAAGATCTTTCTCCCTTCTTCCTACCAAAGAATCTTGGAGCGAAACGATAAAGATCGTCAGAAATCGCTCGCGGAAATCATCACCATGCCTGCTGCAATTCCTCACCGGAGAGGTCGCCGGAGCTTGAGGTAAGCATGTGGTTCTCTTCCTCTCTTCTCTCCCTTCCTTCCCATGCTGGTGTGCATGCTCGTCGGTGATTGGAGTCGCCGGATTTTGTCATGAGAGAGGTTTCAATTTTTTTTGATTTTGAGATGTTGGTAGTCGTTGCCGGCCACTGGTTTGGGACCCTTGGGATGGTGGTGCGCTCTCCTCCGACTGCCGGCCATTCCCATGCTGGTCGATCGTCAGTCGGCCAACCGTATGAGGGAACCATTCGATCCCCTATTTCATTTTTTACACCTAGGGGAGGCCATGGGAAGAAGTAGAAGAAGGAAAAAAAGAAAAAGAAAAGGGAAAAGGAAAAAGAAAAGAAAAAGAAAAAAGAAAAGGAAAAAAGAAAAAAAAAGAAAAAAAAATAACTAAATAACAAAATAAAAATGAGAGAGAGTTTCTCTCTCTTCTCTCTTCCTTCAGTCTGAACCCTTACTTTCTCTCTCTAGAATTGAACTTTCTCTCTCTAAAATTTTTTCTCTCTAGATTTTTTTCTCTCTCTTGATGGATTTCTCTCTCTAAAGTTATCCTTCTAAGATTAGCGTAGTAAAAGGCTTCATTTTGATGATTTTGATCGAGTTTAGGGAAGAGTTCGATTCCAAGTGAAGTTTTGATTTAGATTTTGTTTAGATTTAATTTTGAATTAAAAATAATATAAAAATATAATTTTGGATAATAGGCACTGAAGAATCTCCTAGAAGTTAGTTGATCTGTTCATTCAGTGCTCTGTGAAAAGTAAGTAATGAATCATCTTCTTGAGATATTTCATATTTATTCTAAAAATAAATAATTATTCTCTGAAATTATGCATGATTTATGAAATTATGTTTTGAAAGAAAAGTACTTTTGAAATATTATGGTATGTCGATTATGCACATGTTCAGTGAAAAATTATGATATGTTATGATACCAAAGTATTTTGATATAGATCGAATTTATGCTCTCAGCGTAACAATGTTTCAGTGGACCCCGTCAATGGGGATTATACGTTGGTACTCAGTGGACCCTACCAGTGAGGGTTGTGCGTTGGTGTTTGTGGACCCTGCCAGTGGGGGTTTTGCGCTGGTATTCAGTAGACCCCGCCAATGGGGGTTAAACGTTGGTCATAATCGAGGCTGTTAAGTTACGAGTGTTTTGAATCGAATCGAATTTATGATTATATTATATGTGAATATTTGAAAAGATTGGATTTGTATAAAATCAGTATGAAATATAGTTTTATATTTATTTGCAGCATTATTCTTGAAAATTATATAATATCTGAAATATCTAGTTGAGATATTTGTTACTTACTGGGCTATCTAGCTCATTACCTTTCTTTCTATTTTTTAGATTCAGATAATTAATTGCGAGCATGAGAAGAAATATTGGGATAGAGCTTTTAGAGGCGAGATTCAGCATTGTCAACTTCATTGAACTTAGATCTATTATTTTATTTTTAATAAAATTTTATTGAATGTAAGATATTTGATTTAATTACTTGAATTAAAGTTGAATAATAATTATTTGAATTTATTCTGCTGTGATGCATTGATATCGTGATGAGATGTCTTGCATGCTTATGAAGAGAGTTCTTCATAAGTATGCGGCGGTTGTCGCGACCTCCTACTCGCGATCTCGGGTCGGGGGCGTGATAATTAATATGGTATCAGAGCATAAGTAGATAAATTATGACACATAGAATTAGACATAGTATGAGTGTAGGTGGGTAGACATTAGAAATATTGGGACGTTAAAGTATGAGCATCATAATAAACTCATCCTAACAAATAGATAAATAAATCTAATAAGGTTTTACTGCTACAAGGTTATTATGCCTCTCCGTAGAATGACAAGAACTACTCAAGAAATTGCAAGAGAGATATCACAACCACGGGATGGTAGCACTCCCCATCTGACCAGTGGCACCCCTCAGGAGGAGGGAGTCGTAGATCCTAATGGGAGTACTTCGAGAGCACGTCAGGAACTAGATATGACTCAGTTAATGCAGACCCTAATCGGGATGGTACAAATGCAACAATAAATTTAGCAGCAAATGCTTGAACAACAGTAGATACAACGAGAGACACAACAACATCAGTATCCACCACCACAATATGGAGAGCAACCAGTACAACGGAACAATATTTTAGAATTTAAAAAGCTTGCTCCTCCAGCTTTCAAGGGGACTATTGAACCTTTGGAGGCTAATAACTGGATAATGGAGATGGAGAAGGCCTTCGCTATCCAGAGTGTCGTGATGAAGAAAAGATTTGATATGCAGCTTATTTACTACAAGGAGAAGCATACAACTGGTGTCAGCGACTATAGCGCAAGTATGAATAAGACGGCGAAATACTTACCTAGGAGAGATTTTGGATTACATTTTACGATCAGTATTTTTCTCGGAGTATAAGGATCCAGAAAGAGCAAGAGTTTATTTATTTGAAGCAAAAGGGTATGAGTGTGACTGAATATGAAGCAAAATTTACAGAGTTAGCAAAATTTGCTCCGAGATTAGTGGATGGCGAGCAAGAACGTGTTCACAAGTTTGAGATGGGACTGAGAACTGAGATTCGAAAATAAGTGATTCCATATGAATTGATAACTTATGCAGATGTGGTAAATAAAGCACTGATAATTGAAAGAGAAGTCAATTAAGAACGCATGGAAAGGGAAAGAAAGTAAAGAAAGAGAGCAAAATCAAATGATACACAAGAGCAGAATAATAAAAATATCAAAAGTTTAGCTAAGAGAGCAATAGATAATAAGACTCAACAGATTGATGGTGAGCGGTGCTCCAGATGTGGCAAAAATCATGCAGACAAAGATTGTCATTAGAATATAGGTGCTTGTTTCAAATGTGGTCAGATGGATCATAAAATTGCTAGCTACCCGCTAAATACTAAAAATCAAGTTGGCCAAAGAACTTATGAAGGACAAAATAAGGGTGGTGGACAGATTTCTAAAATCCAGGGAAGAGTTTATGCGCTTACTCAACAGAATGCACCAAGCTTCCAATGCAATGGCGATAGGTAAAAAAAATTTCGAGAACGAAATTTATTTTTAGGAGGAAAGAATGTAACATCCGGCCCATTGGGCCTTAAACCCAGCCCATAAAAAAAAATATGAAGAAGACTCCCACAAGGAGTCTTCTTCTCCCGACCGGCTCCTAATCGGAGTCCGAAATCTCATCGGAGAGGAGTCAAACTCTTCTTCTCCGACTCTATTTAAGAGAGAGATCCTTTTTCCTTTTTCCTACCAAAGAATCCTAGAGCGAAATGGCAAAGATAGTCGAAAATTGCTCGCGAAAACCATCACCGTGCCCGCTGCAATTCCTCACCGGAGAGGTCGTTGGAGCTCGAGGTAAGCATGTGGTTCTCTTCCTCTCTTCTCTCCCTTCCCGTACCGGTGCGCACGCTCGTCGGTGATTGGAGTCATCGGATTTTGTCGTGGGAGAGGTTTCATTTTTTTTTTTTATTTTCGAACGTCGGTGGTCGTCGTCGACCACCGGTTTGGGACCCTTGGGATGGCGGTGCGCTCTCCTCCGGCTGCCGGCCATTCCTGTGCCAACCGATCGTCGGTCGACCAACCATATGAGGGGACCATTCGGTCCCCTGTTTCATTTTTTTCACCTAGGGGAGGCCACGGGAAGAAGTAGAAGGAAAAAAAAGAAAAAAAAAGGAAAAAGGAAAAAGAAAAGAAAAAAGAAAAAGGAAAAGGAAAAAAAGAAAAAAAAAGAAAAAGGAAAAGAAAAAAAAAATAAACAAATAATAAAATAAAAATAAGAGAGAGTTTCTCTCTCTTCCTTCAGTCTGAACCCTTACTTTCTCTCTCTAGAATTGGACTTTTTTTTTCTAAAATTTTTTCTCTCTAGATTGTTTCTCTCTCTTGATGAATTTCTCTCTCTAAAGTTATCCTTCTAAGATTAGCGTAGTAAAAGGCTTCATTTTGATGATTTTGATTGAGTTTAGGAAAGAGTCCGATTCCAAGTGAGATTTTGATTTGAAATTTATTTAGATTTAATTTTAAATTAAAAATAATATAAAAATATAATTTTGGATAATAGGCACTGAAGAATCTCTTAGAAGTTAGTCGATCTGTTCATTCAGTGCTCTGTGAAAAGTAAGTAATGAATCATCTTCTCGAGATATTTCATATTTATTCTGAAAATAAATAATTATTCTCTAAAATTATGCATGATTTATGAAATTATGTTTTGAAAGAAAAATACTTTTGAAATATTATGGTACGTCGATTATGCACATATTCAGTGAAAAATTATGATATGTTATGATACAAAAATATTTTGATACAGATCAGATTTATGCTCTCAGTCTAACTATATTTCAGTGGGCCCCGTCAATAGGAATTATACGTTGGTACTCAGTGAACCCTGCCAGTGGGGATTGTGCGCTGGTGTTTGTGGATCCTGCCAGTGGGGATTGTGCGCTGGTATTCAGTGGACCCCGTCAATGAGGGTTAAACATTGGTCATAGTCGAGGCTGTTGAGTTACAAGTATTTTGAATCGAATCAGATTTATGATTATATTATATGTAAATATTTGAAAAGATTGGGTTTGTATAAAATCAGTATGAAATATATGTTTATGTTTATTTACAGTATTGTTCTTGAAAATTATATAATATCTAAAATATCTAGTTGAGATATTTGTGACTTACTGGGTTGTCTAGCTCATTACCTTTCTTTCTATTTTTCAGATTCAGATAATTAATTGCGAGTATGGGAAGAAATATTGAGACAGAGCTTTTAGAGGCGAGATTCAGCATTGTCAACTTCATTGAACTTAGATCTATTATTTTATTTTTAGTAAAATTTTATTGGATGTAAGATATTTGATTTAATTACTTGAATTAAAGTTGAATAATAATTATTTAAATTTATTCCGCTGTGATGCATTGATATCGTGATGAGATGCCTTGCATGCTTATGGAGAGAGTTCTTCATAGGTATGCGGCAGTTGCCGCGACCTCCTGCTCGTGATCTCGGGCCGGGGGCGTGACAGTCCAGGTTGAAACCCCAAGCTTTATGGACCATCTGGATCCGAATGAGTACCTTGATTAAAAAGCGAATATGAACCATTATTTTGAATGGTACGACATATCTGAGGAGAGAAAAATCAGATTCACTAAAATAAGGCTTCTAGATCAAGCCAAATTATATTGACAAAATATAGAGCGATTAACCATGCATAAAAGATAGGAGTCTATAAGTATTTAGGATGAGATAAAAGATAAACTTCATGAAAAATATCTCCCTACCTCCTATCAACAGCATCTCCTGGACCAATGGCAAGGGTTGGTAGCAAGTCTATTACTGAGTACATCGCTAAATTCGATGAATACCTTATGTGATGTGGTGTTAGCAAAGATCCATCTGTCACCTTGTCACGATTTAGAGCTAGTTTAAGGGATGACATACAGAGAGAACTATTTATGCATGAGATCTATAGCCTAGAATAAGCCTATCAATTAGCCCAAGATTAGGAGAGATTCTAAAGGTTATCGGTAATCTGACAACTTGAGTCGCATAAGCCTGATATTTTTGATCCTAAATCTGACTTTAATCAGACCCCTAGATCTGACTATAGTCAGAACTCAATCAAGCATAGCCTATCAGTTGGTTCTCCACTGAGAAAGGATGATAAAAGCAAAGGAGCCTTTGTGAAAAATTTGGGAGGTAGTAATTTAGGAACCCGATGCTTCAAGTGAAACGAATTAGTTCACATCTCTAGTCAGTGCCCATCTCGAGCTCTACACATTGGAAGGTCTGAAGAAGAAAACCTTGAAAATTCTCTAGGAGATGAAGAAGTATACATAGCAGACACTGAGTAAGCCGAAGCTTATGAAGAATCTAGTACTTTAGAAGAAGTTGATCCTGAAGTGAGATTGGGCGTAGTAATATGTATTTTAGCACAGCCAAAGGAAGTAAAGATTGGCGTAGAACTACCATTTTTTACACCTTCATAGGTCAGGGAAGTAAAGTGTGTAACATCATCATTGATAGTGATAGTTGCGTCAATACTATTTCATCTGATGCTATATCAAAACTTGATCTGACGCCCGTAGATCATCCAAAACCATACAAGGTCGTCTGGATAGATGCTATTGTCTAGTCCCTATTAAATTTTAGCCTTACTAAGAGAAAGTGTGGTGTGATATTATGCCCATAGATGTAGGAAACATAATCCTAGGAAGGTCTTGGTTGTTCAATCAAGGTGCAATGCTCTATGATCGATCCAACTCTTGTATGTTTATGAATAGAGGTAAAAAAATTTCGATATTCCCTTCACCCTCTAAGAGTGTACAGAAGAATGGCCTTTTAGAGTTCAAAGAAAAGAAGCAGAACAAAAGCTTATATTTAATCAGTGTAAAAGAATTTGAAAAAGATTTGAGAGAAAACTCTTCTATTTGGATTCTAGCTGTTAAGGGAGTTAGCACGAAGGACATAAATCATCACGCTCAAGATATAGTAAGCCTCTTTGAAAGCTTTAAGGATGTCTTCCCTGAGGATCTTCCAGATCACTTGTCACCCATGAGGAATATCTAACACGCAATAGACCATGTTTTGGGAGCTACCTTACCCAATCTGCCCCACTATCGCTTTAATCCCATAGAGCACGCTGAGCTGAAACATCAAGTAGAAGAACTCCTTAGGAAGAAATTTATTAGAGAAAGTTTAAGTCCTTGTACGGTACCTACATTCTTGACTCCCAAGAAAGATGAGACTTGGAGAATGTGTGTGGATAGCCGAGCAATTAACAAGATAATGATAAGATATCGATTTTTGATTTCTTGATTTGATGACTATTGGACATGATAGCTAGATCCACTATTTTCTTCAAGATTGACTTAAAGAGTGATACCATCAGTTTAGAATTAGGCCCAGAGATGAGTGAAAGACCACTTTCAAAATGAAAGTTGGTCTTTATGAATGGTTGGTCATGCTGTTTGGTCTGTCTAATATCCCTAACACATTTATGAGACTCATGACTCAAGTGCTACGACCATTTATGGGCATATTTGTGGTCGTGTACTTTGATGATATTCTCATTTATAGCAAGACTAAGGAAGACCACTTAGAACATCTCTGTCCAGTGTTCCAAACTCTTAGAACCGAAAGTTTATTTACAAATTTCAAGAAATGTGATTTTATGGCCACATGCATCATTTTCTTAGGTTTTGTTGTGACCCCCGATGGTATATCCATGGACTCTGAAAAGGTTTGTGAAATTAGAGAATGGTCTGTACCCCAAAATATTCACGATGTCGGAAGTTTTCACGGTTTAGCAGCTTTTTATCGAAGATTTATTAAGGGGTTTAGTATGATTGTGGCTTTCATTATGGACTATATATGAAAAGGAGCCTTCAAATGGACCAAACCTGCTGACCGAGCTTTTTATGAAATTAAAGATCGTATGACCAATGCTCCTATGTTACACCTGTCAGATTTTTTAAGATTTTTGAAGTTGCTTGTGATGCATCTAAGATAGAAATTGGTGGAGTCCTTAGTCAAGAGGGGAACTCTATGGCTTTCTTTAGTGAAAAATTAAATGACACTAAACGTAGATATTCCACCTATGATAAGTAATTCTATGCAGCAGTCCAAGTTTTTAGATTTTAGAGGCACTACTTACTTCCACGAGAATTTATCTTGTATTGTGACCATAAAGCTCTTAGGTTTCTCAACTCCCAGAGAAAGTTTAAACCCTAGACATGAAAAATGGGTTGAGTTTCTTTAGTCTTACATTTTTGTGTTGAAACACCGTGCCGATGTTGATAACCGTGCTGCTGATGTGCTCTCTCGAAAGATCGATATTTTATTGACAGTAGTCATTGATAAGGACCGAACTGCTAATGCACTTCGTCAAAGAGTAGATTTTTTATTGACAGCGAATGTTAAGATCATCGGCTTTAAGAAATTGAAAGAGGATTACGATGACTGTCCAAACTTTGAAAAAATTATGTCTTCACTCTGACAAGGACTATCTAGAGAAATTAGTGAATATACATTTCAGGATGGATATCTTTTTAAAAATAATAAGTTGTGTATTCCATGTACCTCTGTCCATTATTTTCTAGTATGGGAATTGCATGCAAGAGATTTGTCTGGTCATTTCGATAGGACCAAAACTATAGAAGCCATAAAACATCAATTTTATTAGTCGAGTTTGAAAAGAGATGCAACCAAAATTGTTGTCCAATATCGAACCTGCACTGTAGCTAAACTATATAGATAAAATACTGGCTTATACACCCCATTACCTGTTCCTGATTGTCCATGGAAAGATATGAGCATGAATTTTGTTTTAGGATTGCCACGTACAGCCAAAAAGAATGACTCTATTTGTGTAGTAGTAGATTGATTTTTGAAAATGGCCCATTTTTTTTTTCTGTTCTAAGTCCTCCGATGCCTCTAGAATTGCTTGTTTTTACTTTAATGAAGTTGTCCGACTACATGGATTATCGGAATCGATTGTGTCTGATAAAGATATTAGGTTTGTTAGCTATTTTTGAAAAACTTTGTGGCACTTAATGAAAATAAAATTAAAATTTTTGTCAGCATATCACCCCCAGACTAATGGTCAAATCGAAGTAGTAAATAGAAGTTTAAAAAAATTATTTTGATGTTTAGTTGATGAAAATATGAGAAATTGAGACTTGCTGTTACTTATAGCCGAATTTGCATATAATAGTTCCATTAATAGGATTATTGGCATGAGTCCCTTTGAGATTGTGTATGGCCATCATCCTAGAAAATCAATTGACCTCATTCCTGTATCCTTGCATACTAGAATAACTGAAATAGTAGAATCATTCGCACAACATATTAGCAATCTACACAAAGAAATTGTAGAGAAATTTAATGTTAGCAATCAAATTTATAAATAATTAGCAGATTCATACTGACGAGCCCATGATTTTACTGAAGATGATTATGTTATGATTCGGATTAGACCAAAATGATTTTCTTTGGAAACCATCAAAAAATTGCATGCATGTGGAGCAGGCCCCTTTAAGATCTTAAAGAAAATTAGATCCAATACATATATTATAGATTTACCATCTGATTAGAGCACCAGTTTTACTTTTAATGTTTCAAATCTGGTTAAATAGAAAGAACCAATAATGATACCTAGTGACCTGTTTGAGCCCAACCCATCCATTGAGAGCGAATTCCAACCCGAGTATCCACAGTCAAAATTTTTTGTAAAACACAATCGTATTGAAAAAAGTCTGGATGAGCAGATAAGTTTCACTAAGAGGAAAGAATATCAAAGGTATCTGGTTCGTTCGTAAGGCCGACCTGAATTTGAGGACATATGGATAACTTGAGAATAGCTATAAAGAATTGATCCTGATATACTCGAGCACTATCAAAGCCGATGTGGCCTTTATTTGATTGAGTCAAATTCTTTCCAGTCCGAGAGAATTGGTGCGAACACCGGTCATCATGATTCATTATGGCTCGAATGTTGATAGAGTCTTTTTATTTTCAGTCCTGTAATCTTTTTATTTTGAGTCCTGTAGTTTTTATTTTAAGTCCTGTAGTATTTATTTTAAGTCCTGTAATAAGATTATAATTGAGTCTTTAAATTAGGTTTGCATCATAATTGAGTTCTAGTTCGAGTCAGTCATTTGAGGAGTCTTATGATCAACTACTTGGAGGCATACCATTTGAAGACACATGACCAGATGAGTATTGGCCTCTCATATGTGCGCCCCCTCTTCATGATGATTTTAGATTGCCATGGCTTCTTCACGCGAAAAGCCCATCACCCTCCTCATCACATGCCATTAGATTATCATCTTCTCAATATCCTCCTCAAAACTCACAATCCATCTCCATCGCTAACATCCTCCTCAATGTCATTCTGTTTAGGTTATTAGGTTTCTCTTTTTTAAAAAAAATAATGATCTTGTAATTGGTGATTGATTGAAAAAAATAAAAATTTTTATTTTCTCATCCCACGAGTTCTCTTCTTCCTCCACCCCTCTCCATCTTTCTTCTTCTTTTCCTCTCTTCCTTCTCTTCTCATAAGTCTTGCTCAGTTGAAGAACGAAGTATCCAACTAATCTGCAGGATCCCAATGCATCAACCTGTAGGATTCCAACACATCAACCCTCCTTCCCAATGCCTGCATCCTCCCAATGCCGTCATCTATCATTCATAGATCCATTTTTTGCATCTATATTCCCATCATCTTTTGATAAGATCTACTCCTTTCAGGATTACTGATTTTATAATTCATTATTGCAGGCAATTCTTCGCTCAGATAGAATCTCTTTATTTTTGGACAACGGAAAGAATTGCCAACAATTACATTCTGATTCAACGTCCGAATCCTTCTTCATACAAAAATTCTCATCGATGTATTTGTGAGATTCCTTGCTTCTAAATGAATTTTTGAGTAGATCATTATTATAGAAAGTTAATCCTGTATTTTTTATTAATTAGATCTGAATTCTTTTAATTGTGATCTGATGCCTCAATCATAGATGATTTCTCAATCATCCACAATCTTTTCCTAGATCTAGGGGACTAAACTATTTGCATGCACAATAATAATCTCTTCCCAATTTTAACATAATCACCTCCATTATCATTATTTGCTGGTTATCTGCTGTATTATTGTTAATCTTGTTTGCTTGCATCCTCTAGGACTAGCCTCATCCCATATCAAACACTCTTGGCACCATCATTGTGAGTGCAAGCAAGGATATCAGATATGTATTTTTGTTGAGAAAGAAAAATCCCAACAGCTGTTTGACAGACCTCAACACCCAAGAAATAATGCAAGGTGCCCAAATCTTTGATAGAAAATCTCTTTCCAAGATGCTCAATGAACTTATCAATATTTGGAGAATTATTACCAATGACAATCAAATCATCAACATAAACGATTAGATAGATAATCACACCATCATGAGAATAAATAAATAGGGAGGAATCAGAGTGAGAGCTCTTAAATCCAATCGAAAGAAGATAAGTCTTGAGTTCAGAGTATCATGCTCGATGTGCTTGTTTAAACCCATATAGTGTCTTATGTAGTTTGCAGACATGAGAAGGATATTTTTCATCAATAAATCTAGTAGGCTGTTCCATAGATACTTTCTCTAAAAGATGCCCATGGAGAAAGGCATTATTAACATCAAGCTGCCGAAAGAGGCCAATTATAGAAGAGAGCAATGCACAAGACAATTTGAACTGTAGTATGCTTAACAACTGGATTAAATATATCAACATAGTCAATACCTGATCTTTGATTAAACCCTTTAGCAACCAAATGAGCTTTATATCACTAATGGAGCCATCCGAGTTTTTTTAATCCTGAAAACCCACTTGCAACCAACTAGATTCTATGTAGAGGTAGAAGGAACAAAGAGACCAAGTTCTTTGATTTTTCAAGGCTTGAAATTCCTCATCCATAGCTGAACGCCACTTAGGATCTTTTAATGCTTGGCTAACTGTTTTGGGTTCAGTTGAAAATGATTTGGTAGGCGAGTCAGGTTTGCTTATGGAAGGTGTTGGCTTATGGGAAGGAGGCTTTGGTTTGGTAGAGTGAGGCCTGGGCTGGGGTAAAGAGGTGTTGGATGAAGTGGGGTCGGTAACAGGATATTAAGCAACAAGGCATAGTCTTTGAACAGGTTTAAAAATGTTGCTTTTGGACCTCATTTGCATATGGTGAGTGGGTTGAGAAAGTAGGGGCATAGGAAGCTTACCATAATGTTGTCTAGTAGAATCATCTTTATCACTCGGTGAAGAACTTTCAATTGGTGGCGCAGCTTGCAACGGTGATTCATTAGATGATGACGAGAGGGACCCAGCCGACGATGATGACATACGAGGAACTGAGGTGGAAATGGAAATTGGAATCGAGACATGTGATTCACCATGTATATGAGGAGCCCACTCGGATAGAATACCAGTGGAAGGCTGTGGAGCATTCACATCCATGGAATGGTTCAGAAAGTGTGTCTCAACAAACTCAACATGTCGCGACATAAACAGACGATTGCAAGTATGATCAAAACATTTATAAACACTTTGATTATTGGAATAGCCTAGAAAGATGCAAGGCCTAGAGCGAGGTTCAACTTTGTGCTTATTGTAAGGTTTTAGCCAAGGATGACACAAGCAATCAAAGACTCGAAGTTTGGAATAGTTTGCGGAATGACCAAAGAGACGAATAAAAGGAGAGTCATTATTAAGGAGAGGGGTGGGCAGTCTATTTATGAGATAGACAGCTATTAAAAAAGCGTAGGACCAAAATGAGAGAGGAAGATGGGCAAGATGAAGAAGGGTAAGGCCGGTTTCAATAATGTGGCGATGACGTCTTTCCGTGGTGCCATTCTTTTCAGGAGTATGAAGCGGGGTAAAAAAATGGGAAAAACCGTTGGCTTCGAAGAATGAATGAAGGTGAATAAATTCACCACCATTGTCAGAGTAAAAGGAAATAATTTGATGCTAGAAAATTTCTCAACAGTGGCTTTAAATAATTTTGGAAAAATGATAGAGACATCAGATTTATTTTTAATGGAAAATAGCCATGTAAATTTTGTAAAATGATCCACAAACAAAAGGTAATAGCTAAAACTATCAATTGAAGCAATAGGTGCAGGACCCCATACATCTGAATAAATAAGTTAATGAGGAGCAGAACTTTTCATAGACAAAACAGAAAAAGATTGTTTATGCATTTTATTGCACTTACAAGAATTACAAAAGGAAATTGGGATCTCTTGAAGAAAAAGAAATATTGAACGTACTAATAATATTACGCAAAACAGAAGATGATGGATGGCCTAAACGATTATGCCACTGCAGAGTTGAAGCAACAGTGGAGGCAAAAGCAAAAATTGGTGAAGAGGAGGATTTCGAAGATGAAAATGTGGGAGGCCACTCATAGACACCATCCTATTGTTTCTCCGCTGCTAGCCGTGCCCCCGTTTGCAAATCTTTCACAACAAATGAAGAAGGTGAGAATTCAACTATAACATTATTAGTAGAGCATAATTTATGTACTGAAATAAGGTTTTGTTTCATGCTTGGAACGCAAAGAACATTAGATAAGTAAATAGGGCGAGATAGGGAGGGTAAAGAAGTGGAGCCTGTATGTGTAATTGGAAGATGGTTACCATCGTCAAGCATTATCTCTTTGCTGCCATCATACTCCGAATGCAGTGAAAGATTATTAAGATCTGATGTGATGTGGTGAGAAGCACCTGAATCCACCAACCAATTTGAAGAAGTAGAATTAGAAGGCGCAGCAAAGTTGACTTGAGGTTGAAATCGAGACCCATTATTGCCTTGTGACTGAAAAGTAGTGGTAGAAGAAAGCCACGGGAATGCAGAAAGCAATTTTCGGCAGTTCTTTGCCACGTGACTTGGCATGTCACATAGTTGGCAAGTTGGCCGAACTCTTTGTTAATTGCAAGACCTGGAGTTGTGCTAAAAAGATGAATTGTTGTTGTTGTTGATATTGTTGAAATCTTCGTTGATGTTGTTGGGCCGTTATTGCATGTTGCCCCCGTTAGAGAAAGAAGGCCTTGAACGAGCACTTCGACTGTTAGTATTTGGTGACCGACCAATAAAGTTTGCTGTGATTGGGGCAGCAACAACTGAGGATGAGCGTTGAAGATACACCTCAAAATCTGTGAGCTTATCATGAAGCTCTTCAAACGTGACCTCAGAAGCACGAGCACAAATAGCAGCACCAATTGGGTTATATTCTGGAGGAAGACCATTCAATACGTGAAGAACAATCTCATCATCAGAGAGAGGAGCACCGGCAGTTGCTAAAGTATCAGAAAGTTGCTTGACGGTCTGTAAATAAAGAGAAATAGAAGAATTTCCTTTGGTAATTTTGGTAAGGGCATCTTGAAGACTCATAAGACGACGGCGAGAGGGCTTTGCATACATGTGATGAAGCTTAGTCCAAACTTCATGAGAGCTCTTGGTGGTGGTGACAAAAGGTACAATTTTCGAGGAAAGGGAGGCAATAAGAGCACTCCAAATTAGGTGATCCTGCCGAATCCAGAGAGATGGAGTAAAGGAGGCGGGAGGGGCCTCAATATAGGTAAGGAAGTCGTACCTGATGAGAAGAGAGTACCACTGGGTATGCCATGATTGGTAGTTGGTGGCCGTGAGTTTTAGAGGGGCTTGGGTGGCGACATTTATGGACAAAAGGTTGGAATCAAGAGAAGGGATGGAGCTGGCAGATAGTTGAACAGTAGGGCTGGTTGAGGTGGAGGAGGAAGAGGCTGCCGTAGTTGAACAGTAAGGCCGTTAGGCAAAGTGCTCTGATATCATAAAAAAATATTCAGAAGGGTAATTTTTTCACACTTTATTGATTCTCAAGAGTTATATATATATATATATATATATATATATATATATATATATATATATATATATATATATATATATATATATATATATATTTATTTATTTATATATACAGAGAGAGAGAGGGGGAGAGAGAGAGAGAGAGAGAGAGAGCCAATAGCTCCTACAAGAATGAAAGGTAAAAATACAATCAATACAGGAATGGAAGAAAATATACATTCAATCAATATGATTACAAGAATAAACTAATTGATACACATGAAAAGGAAAAGATTGAAAAATAAACAAGATTGAATAAAATCTTCAGGGAGGATCCTTGATACTTTCCTTAACAAGATTGAATAAAATCTTCCTAAGAATCAGAGAGTGTTGCTGTCAATCTCCTGCTGCGCCTGTCGCTGATGAAGAGCACCTGCAAAATGAAATCCATACTGATCGAAATTATGTCCGACGAGATCCTTCGATGCTTAAGTCAGTGAGAAATAGTGAATAGTAGATTAATGTTTAAAGAGACAGAGTATCAGCTCAAAGAGTCCTTATCAAATACTGTTTATTTATTTCTTTTTATAAATGAGTTGTTGGAAACTGTTTGTAATAGTTAGACACGTAGGTCCCGCTTATCTCAGGATTATGTGATCGTGGGATGGGCATATCCACCACTGATCATGTTGTGGCCATTATGCGCTTTCTGCACTGGTCATTTTTGATATGCCGACTCTATGTCGGCAATCAGAATATGTCGATCGTATGTCGACAGTTGTGGAAGTCTAAATGACCATATATCGGCAACTTTAATATGCCAATGATTTTTTATCTGAAATCAGTTAAGTTGTCATAGTCGAAATTTGCTAGGAATGGTTGAGAATAGTCGACTGTTGGTCGGTCAATTAATTGATAGTCGGCGGTTCGTACTATTAGGCCAATTGAAAGTCGAAATCAAGGGAGTCGGCTGAATGGTCCCAATAGTTGCCCTCCACTCTCAAGTCCAAGAGAGTTTTATGTGTGGATTGGCATGTGGTTTGACATGTTGGACGAAGGGAGTTGCCACATATTGTCTCGAGCTCCGATTCGACTGCAGATATTAATAATTTTTTCAAAAAATGAAGGATCTCTAGCTGTTTTATCGATCGTAAGATCATCATTGGGGTGTCATTTCGAGAAGATAGTCTGACATCCGACAAATCCGGACGATTTGATTCTGACTAATCGATTTCAGTCACATGTTCAGATATTATTGACTCTATGCCATTCACACAGATAGTGATGAGGTGGCATAATTTGAAGGTAGGTGTGTCAAACCATCCAATCAATGGTCAGTTTTGATGTAGCCACATGTCAAAATCTGAAGAAGTTTTGATTTAAATTACTTCATCTAGATTGTTGAAGGGTTCTATATATATATAATTATTTTCATTTAGATCTTCTACTTTTGCATCCCTCATTCTCTTCTGCAACAGAGAGTTCCACCTTGGGTGTTGAAAGATTTCAGAGTCTTCCTTATTCTTCACGTCATTTTTTAGTTTCAGGTTGAGTTTTCACTCATTCCTTCTAGATTTTCTTCTTTCTTCTTTTAGGTTTCTCTGCCATTTGTCATTTTCAATAGCAAGTAGGGGTAAGAAAGTAAAGGCTTCAACTTCTCGAAATAGTCGATTGGAGAATCCGATCGATGATTCTTTTTCAGATCTGGAGATAGAAGTTTCTTCCTTGTCCAGATCCAATATCGATCAACTCCAAAAATAGTATCGTATCCTAGAGTAATTTCAGCTCTTCACTTCTAGTTTGGAAAGTCGGATGAATTCTCCTCCTTCAAATCATATTGCATTTTATGTAGAGGATCTTGAGATTGATCTTCGATTTTCAATTTCGGAGTTCATTTGAAATCCCCTTGATTACTACCGTCTTTGTCCTGCTCAATTAGCTCCAAACTTCATTCGGTTAATTATCAGTTTTACTCTGTTGTGTCATCTCATTCTGACCAACTCTCATCCTTCTTTTTTTCAAACTTTCTTTGTCCTTCGTCCTCATCCAAAAGTCAAGGATTGATGATTTTTCAACCTGAGAAAGAGTCTATCTTTTATTTTCGATCTTCCATCATCCATTCATGGGTGGAAGAATCAATTTTTATTTATCTCTTCTTTGTCATCTTAGAGATTTTCTTCATTTTGGAGCGATCCAAGAATCAGCCCCAATGAACATAGTCGAGTCGATATTATTGATCAAAAAAATTTTCTCTGACTCAAGAATATAAAAGTTCTAGCACAGCGAGAACCAATGATGGAGCAAGCTCTCTATGATGTCGGACTTAGTTCGGTGACTTCTTTGGGTATAGCATAGTCGATTGTTTTGTTCTTCATTTACTTCTAAACTTTGTAATTGAATTTTTGCCTTCTAATTGCAACTAGCATTCGACAGCTCAAGTCTTAGCAGCCGACATTCGTTAACACACTACCAAAAAGAGAGCAGCGACCGATGCCGGATCATCCCAAATGACAAAGACGAGTCAGGTTGATTCAGAGTCGACATCGACGAGGGAGCCCGACATTCCGTTAGTGATAGCTCCCAGCACTGAGCGGTCATAGCATCGTCAGCTCCAACAATGCTTCCTCTTGTTGAAGTGCCATCTATTAGAGTAGAGACGGCAAGAGATGAAGATGCCGCACCAGAACCATCAATGATTCCATTAGCGGGGGTTCAGATTGAATTTGCAGCCATGGCTGAACCAAAACCATCTGTTGTCAGACAGACTATTGAAGTGAATTTTAGTGCAGGGGTAAAACGATAATTTTAAAATTTTTTCAAAATCACTATTTTACAGCAAAAATTATTAATTAATATAATTAATTAATATGTATAAATCTTACACAAGGATCTAAATATGATATATACATAGCATGCATTTAAATTTAAAATTCAAACTTCTACAGTAAATATTTTACTGTTATGTGTTCAGAACACATTACCTTTGTGCGGATAGTCGATCGTCGCAATCTGATCACCGTCGAAAGGGTCTGATCATCACAATGTAGCCACACAATGTGTCTGACCTCTGCAGATCATCCACACGAAGCTTCTGGTCTGATCGGCTCCTCACGAATGCTAGTTCATGGTTGAACCCTTTTGATGGCCGATGTTGATCGAACTCCTTCGATCTTGATCTGTCGACTCCTTGGATGCTCTGGATCATCAGCAGATGTACTTCAGAGGTTGATGATGCTCTCCTTAAAATCTGATGGGCTCACGATACTTGTAGCTCACGTTCTCACTTTCCGAACCCTAGGCCAAAACCCTAGGGTACACTCCGAAGAAACTTGCACCCACTTGTTTCTTTCTTTTCTCTCCTTTTCTTTTCTTTTCTCACGTAGGAAAGCTCTCTCACGCCACCCTTCTCTCTCAGATGTTATGTGCGCACGCCCTATCTTATCTCCTTTTTAAAACGATGCAAGACCGCATCTTTGCAGTATTTTTACTGCATAAGAGGATAAAGATAAGTGGTTGCTCATTTGAATTTAAATCGAATTTGAATTCAAATGCAAAATAACCCATCCTTATCCACTCTGGGCATGAGAAGAGAAGGGCGTGGGCTCTCTTGTGCATGGATAATTTTCACGAGAAACCATTTCTCGTGTGGAAGAAGTGGCACACAAGATAAAAGGTGGGCGTAGAGATTTGTTATCCATTCGAATTCAAATATCTTTTGAATTTGAATGGCCAACAAATCTCATCCCTATCCATTCAAAATGGCGCACAAAGAATGAGCATGGGATGGCTTCTGCGTAGGAGAAAATTTATGAGAAGTTGTTTCTCGTGAATTCAAATGGGTGCAGATGAAGTGAGGTGGTGCAGGGAGAGAAATCAAGGTGGTTTGAAATCCAATTGAACCAACCTTATTTAAAATAGGTTAGACACAATTAGACTAAATTAAATCCAACACAATTAGGCTTAATTAGGCTCATTAAAATTCTAATCAAATCAAGAATTGACTAAGCCCAATCGCTGATCAAATCAGGGACCAAACCACTTCGGCGATTAGGTCAACTCTTAACCTAATCGGGTCAAACCCAACTGAATCCAATTCAATTGGACTTGATTCAAAAATAATTACTCAATCAAATTGAGTTAATTAGCGATCAAATCACTAATTAAATCTCTCATAAATTTTGAGTCCAAATTCGATGGGCAATTGGATATCAAAATCCATCGATATGAAATCTTGATCGAAGAGTCCCAAACCAGTGGGACTCTTGACCTTGGTACCCAAAATGTGTGGTACTCGTGATCAGAAAATCTTGATTCTTGATCACAGAGTCCCAGACACATAGGACTTATAGTCCACGAGCATTAGGACTCTTCATCAGCCATCAGATCAAATAGGAACCTCTAATGTGTGTGACCCCGCAGATTCGAACCTACGCCGGTAGCACAGGAACCAATTTCTATACTATCGAAGTGACCATCTAGCAAGGATACCCAACATCCGGATAGGTCGAATAGTCGCAATCGCAACACTCAGAACCTACGTGAATATGGTTACTGTATAATTCATCCTTTTTGATCCCTGTGTATAGGATGACTCAGGGTTAAACTGTCAACCATAATTAGATCATCCGAATCGTGCTCAATTCAAATAGTCTTGTGACTCATCACTAGGACTACCCTGGCCAAGATTTTGCTAAATTGAAATATGACTGTACACAGCTCCTGAACTGGAGTGGTC
This sequence comes from Elaeis guineensis, assembly GCF_000442705.2. Taxonomy (NCBI): domain Eukaryota; kingdom Viridiplantae; phylum Streptophyta; class Magnoliopsida; order Arecales; family Arecaceae; genus Elaeis; species Elaeis guineensis. The sequence goes on from NC_025997.2 coordinate 122,660,827, forward strand.
AATCCCATCTTGACACACGCACCGACAAGTCAAGTACTTGACTACACCCAGCAGCCTTCTGTCACTGAATTAGAAATTCAGATAGTCCAGTGCCTAAGTGCAGTGAGTTGCTTGCAAGTCACCGTGGTGGTCTCAGGTCGGAGGGACAGTTATACCCATATCCCATCGAAGCAAATCTTGACAGCAGAAATAGCTCCAGAGTCGGTCACGTTCAGTGCAGATGTACCTTTATATCTCATCTGTATGCTATACCAGTGTCTCCACACTCTTTGGTTAAGAGGATAACCAACCTATATGGCACACAACGACCTATGCTTGATAAACGTTGTTCTCCTTGGTAACAACGTATCATTTGATCGCGAACAGGTTTAAAGACTAAATGACAAATCCTCCTTTGTCGAGTCTAAATAGTCCTAAGGACTTCACCACAACACAGGAGTTCATTAGAAGATGAAACAATTTGTGATGAAAAATACTAAAATAACTTTTATTTATTTATAATTTATATACTAATACAAGAATGAGCACAACCGTCAACAGACTGACGATTGGCTTTGGGACACTATTCCAAACAATCTTCCACTTGGCCTAAAGCCAATCGGTGCAGTATCTAATACCCATCTTCGACTTGAAGTCATCGAACTTCTTCACCGCAATGATTTTAGTGAATGGGTCAGCCAGGTTCTCCTTCCCATCGATCTTCTGAAGATCGATGTCATCTCTATCCATAATTTCTCGGATAAGATGGTAGCGGCGTAAAATATGCTTCGTCTGCTGGTGTGCCTTCGGTTCCTTTGCCTGAGCAATGGCTCCAGAGCTGTCACAGTAGAGCAGAACTGGACCAACAAGGGAGGGTGCTACACCGAGCTTGGTGATGAATTTTCTCAGCCACACCACTTCTTTGGCAGCATCTGATGCATCGACATAATTTGCCTCGCAAACTGAATCAGCCACAGTGTGCTGCTTGAAACTCTTCCAGCAAACAGTCCCATCATTAAGGGTAAAAATAAATTTCGACACACTCTTGCTGTCATCATGATCAGATTGAAAACTAGAATCTGTAAACCCTATAAGTCTTAAGTCTGATTCACCATAAACAAGCCACTAGTCTTTAGTATTTCTTAAATACTTCAGGATGGTTTTAACAACCTTCCAGTGATTCTCTCCTGGATCAGATTGGTATCTACTCACTATCCCTAGTGAGTATGCTACATCTAGTCGTGTACATATCATGACGTACATGATAGATCCCACTGCCGAAGCATATAGAATTCTATCCATACTCTCTCTCTCTTGAGTTGTTGTCGGACAATCCCTCTTCGAGAAAAAATTTTCATGGCCTATCAGTAGATAGTTTTTTTTTAAATTCTCCATGCTGAACCTCTTCAGTATAGTATCAATGTACATGGACTGGGATAAGCCAAGCAACCTTTTAGATCTATCCCTATAGATCCTCATCCCTAGGATGTAGGAAGCTTCTCCCAGATCCTTCATGGAGAACTATGATGACAGCCAAATCTTTATTCTCTGTAATGCAGGAACATCATTTTTGATTAAGAGAATATCATCCACATACAATACAAGAAATACCACTACTGGACCATTAGCCCACTTATAAATGCAGGACTCTTCTCCGTTCTTAACGAAGCCATACGTCTTGATCGTCCTATCAAAACATATGTTCCAACTTCGGGATGCCTGCTTAAGTCCATAAATGGATCTCTGTAGCCTGCACACCTTAGACTCATCTGTGGATGTGAACCCTTCAGGTTGTATCATATACACCTCTTCATCCAGCTCTCCGTTTAGGAAAGCTGTCTTCACATCCATCTGTCAGATTTCATAGTCCAGATGGGTAGCTATTGTAAGCATAATCCGAATGAATTTGAGCATTGCCACAGGAGAAAATATCTCGTCATAGTCTATACCATAACATTGACGATATTCCTTGGCAACCAGATGGGCTTTATAGGTCTCCACCTTTCCGTCTGCGCTCCTCTTCCTCTTGAAGACCCACTTACACCCTATGAGTTTTACTCCTTCGGGTGGGTCAACCAATGTCCACACATCGTTGACCTTCATAGACTCCATTTTGGATTTCATGGCCTCTAGCTATTTCTCAGAGTCAGGTCTCTGCATTGCATCCATGTAGGTGATCGGATCCTCATCGTTTTCATCAAGTTTGATAGGATCGCCATTCCGGATCAAGAAACCATAGTATCTATCCGGTTGACTGGTACTCTACCAGATCGCCTTAAGGGTGCAGGAACAATGGGCTCCAGATCTGATCTAATGAAATCCGATTCAGGTTCAGCTACTTGTGTCGATTTTTTTACCTGTCGAACTTCCTTAAGTTCGACCTTAAAGGCAACAGTCCCTTCACCAAGGAACTCCTTTTTCAAAAAGATTGCCTTAAGGATGACAAATACTTTTTGCTCATCAGCTAGGTAGAAATAATACCCTTTGGTCTCTTTTGGGTATCCTATGAAATAACACTTGTCAGACCTAGGTCCAAGCTTATCTGTAATTAAACATTTAACATAAGCCGAACACCTCCAAACTCTAAGGTGCGAGAGTACTGGCTTACGTCCTATCCATATCTCATATGGTATTTTGGTTACAGACTTACTCGAAACCCTATTTAGAAGGTAACAAGTCGATTCGAGCGCATATCTCCAGAGGAAGATCGGCAGACCAGCAAACCCCATCATGGATCGAACCATGTCCAACAAGGTCCGATTCCTCCTTTCAGATACACCATTATGCTGTGGTGTTCCAAGAGGAGTCCACTGAGAGAGAATCCCATTCTCCCCAAGATATGTCAGAAACTCATTGGAAAGGTATTCACCTCCTCGATCAGATCGAAGAGTTTTAATACACTTTTCAGTTTATTTTTCTATCTCATTTTGGAATAGTTTGAACATTTCAAATGATTCCGACTTATGCTTCATTAAGTAGACATACCCATACCTCGATAGGTCATCTGTGAAGGTTATGAAGTAGAAATATCCACCTCTTGCACTTGAGCTCATGGGTCCACATACATCAGAATGTACCAGACCCAAGAGTTCACTGGTTCGCTCACCTTTTTCAGTAAAAGATGACTTGGTCATCTTTCCAAGAAGACAGGACTCACAGATTGAAAATGATTCACAATCACCAACTTCAAGAATTCTTTCTTGAGCCAATCTGTTTATCCTGTTCTTATTGATATGACTTAGCCTACAGTGCCAAAGGTAGACTTCTGACACATTATCTATTCTAGGACGTTTACCGGAGGTTTGAACCACATTAACAGGCTGTGATAGTAAGTAAATTTTATTATTTAGTTGTCCAACAAACATTGTAACACCATTCAAAATGATATTGCAAACGTTTCTTTTTATTAAAAATTCATAACCGTACATGGTCAAAAGGCCTACATAAATAATATTTAATAAAAAGCTTGGACAATAGTGACATTCACTCAGAATTACATTACGAGAATTGATTACAAGGTTCATGATTTCTAAAGCTAGAATTGGAACTTTGCTTCCATTTCCAACGTTCAGGAACCTCTCGCCTTCATCAAATCTCCTATTGACCTACAAATCCTGCATCGAATTACAGATATGATAAGGACTTCCAGTATCCAATACCCAGGCAGCAGTATCACAAATGAAAAAATTGTAAGGTATTATCATATAATTACCTTGCTTCTTCTTCGACCTGTTCGGATCCAGGGAGGCAATGTATAGAGGACAGTTCCTCTTCCAGTGCCCCTGCTTCTCGCAAAAGAAGCACTCCGCCTAGCTCTGGTCGGGCTTGCACTTCTTGATCTGACCCTGTGCTGACGTCCCAGCATGTGACTGCACCTTCTTGTTCTTCTTCTTCTTGTTCTTCTTCCCTTTCTCAAAGGGTCGACGAGCAGAAGAAGATCCTCCCACAACATTCACTGACTCCTTATGGAGCTGGTGGTCCTTCTCAAAGTTCTGCAACAACCCCAAGAAGCCGTGGTAGTTCACTGCAGGCTTTATCATCCAAAAATGAGTAAGGAAAGGGAGGAAGGATTTGGGCAAAGAATTAAGGATCGCATCCTTACCGAGCTGCTCGTGCAAAGGAAAGCCCAGTTTATTTAGGCGCTCAATCATTTCGATCATGTACAGTACATGATCAGTGACTGAGGCCCCATCCCTCATCCGAACATTGAAAATGGCACAACTAGTTTTATGCCTTTCAACGTCGTCAGACATGCCAAAGGAGTCGTTTAACATTTGAAGCATCTCATGCGGCTAGGCATTCTCGAACCTACAGCTGAACTCATCATTCATTACCGCCAGCATTATGTACCGAACGATGGTGCGGTCGTTGAGCCACTTCTGGTAAGTGTCTCGGACCGTCCCTCTAGCGTTCGGGCCTGGCTCCTCAGGTGTCGAATTCGTTACTACATAAAGGATCCGCTCATGCTCAAGGATGATTTTTAATTTTCGATACCAGCTATCGAAATTAGGTCCCATGAGCATGTCATTATCTAATAATGATCGGAGCGACAGGGTAGTGGCCATATCTGCATAAAGAAAAGTCATATCTCTATTAGTATATAAATTATTAATACTAAAGACTTGGACTTTAGTTTAAAGTTTCTCCCAGTATTTTTATGAACCGGTAGCCTCAACCTCCAATTCAAGAAATTACTTTAATTCCTTAATGGATACTAGAATCCACACAGACTACATACGAGCCCAACTTTGGTTGGTCAACCCATGTGCATCTATGGATAGGTTTATAACCAGTTATTTCTCTAAACAACATCTAGCAATTAATTTTGCCCCAGAACCTAATCAGTAGGCTTTGGCCTCCACTGAAAATATCTGGTTAGGTCCAACCATTAACATGACTTGATTTGGTGAATCGGACCAATAAATGATCAGGCCCAATTTTGGTCGGCCAACCTGACCACCATTAGAAAGACTCAACCAAATTATCATATTATGAATGATAATTCCAGTAGTCAATAAGCACCAGGCCTTTGGGCCTCCAGTGATTATTAAACTAATGGACTCATTATCAGTCACTTAATGGGAGGTTATGACTTAGTTATCACTATAACTTAATCATTTTTAGGGACCTAATAATTTTTGAGGATTTTTATTAAAGGATAGAAGAGAAGAAATTAACCAGCCAATTTCAATCCTCCCACTGACTTCACCAAGTCAGATTAAAAAGGATTTAATTAAAGTCGATATTAGGAGCACCTAAATCAGACACACTGATTTACCTAATGACATGGGTGAGCCCTAATCACCAAGTGATCTAATCAAAATCTAACTCACCATGTTGGCCAGGTAAGTGAGATCAGTGGTGGGGATATGCCATTAACTCGTCAGAGATCGAATCAATGCGAGTAGCTCCCACTTAAGAACCACTGGTCAAACTGTCAAACTTACCTTAGACACCAACCAGTTCATTAGTTATAATTTGATCAACTTAGTAAATAGGGTTCCACCACGTAGCCATGAATTAAGTCCACTTGGTCAAGTTAAAGACATGAACCCATTCAACTACAACTATTGGAGTTGAGTCTAGAGTGTCCTTGACCTAATCTAATTCAACTTTTGATTAGATTTGACCAATTACTCTAATTTAGTCCATTTCTTTAAGCTAACCTTAGGTCTAACCCAATTATGGACCTAATCCATCTAACCCATTGACTCACAAGTTCATACAATTATCTTAGGTCTTAATTCATAATTCTAGACCAACTTGACAACACTTAATTCTTTTAATTAAATATTTAGACTGATGGGTCAGGGTTTGGTATTTCGAAAATAATTTTTAAATTTGAAAGGTTTTATTTTCTGTTCACCAAATATGTTGACTCATTTCACAAACAGATCAGCACATTTCATAAACAGCAATCCTATTGCTAATTACATAAAAGAAAATAACTCAATCAAAATAAATCATAAATATTCCTTTAGATCTAATCTAACACATTCATGATAAATTTTATAATTGAACCTTTACAATTAAGTCCTTTTGCTGCTTCATCTGCATGGGATATAATTGCAGCGGCACCCCTACCGCCATAGGAGAATACCATCGAATGGAAGGAGAGAGCCTTTAAACCCTACTTTTCTCCTATGACCGGATGACCATGGCAACCAATCCAATTAGACTACTTGCTACTTGGATCAAATATATCTAAATATATCAATTTCAAAATTTAAATTTCAAATTTTAAATTTCAAATTTTAAATTTTGAATTTCAAATTTCAAATAAATTTTAAATTTCAAATTTTTGAATTTCAAATTTTGAATTTTAAATTTTGAATTTTAAATTTAAAATTTCAATCAAATTTTTAATTTTTAATTTTTAAATTTTGAATTTTGAATTTCAAATTTTAAAATTCAAATTTTTAATTTTGAATTTCAACTTTTTGAATTTCGAACAAATTTTAAAATTTTAAATTTTAAATTTAAAGTTTTAGATTACAACTTAATCTACGCATGCATATATATATATATATCATATTTTAGAACCCGCTCTGATATCATTTGAAGTGAATTTTAGTGCAGGGATAAAACGATAATTTTAAAATTTTTTCAAAATTACCATTTTACAGAAAAAATTATTAATTAATATAATTAATTAACATGTATAAATCCTGCAGAAGAATCTAAATATGATATATACATAGCATGCATTTAAATTTAAAATTCAAATTTCTACAGTAAATATTTTACTGTTATGTGTTCGGAACACATTACCTTTGTGCGGGTAGTCGATCACCACAATCTGATCACCGTCGGGAGGGTTCGATCATCGCAACACAGCCACACAGTGTGTCTGGCCTCTGCGGATCATTCACATGAAGCTCCCGATCTGATCGGCTCCTCACGAATGCTAGTTTGTGGCTGAACCCTTTTGATGGTCGATGTTGATCGAACTCCTTCGATCTTGATCTGCTGACTCCTCAGATACTCCAGATCATCAGCAGATATACTTGAGAGGTTGATGATGCTCTCCTTGAGATCTGGTAGGCTCACAACACTCGTAGCTCACGTTCTCACTTTTCGAACCCTAGGCCAAAATCCTAGGGTACACTCCGAAGAAACTTACGCCCACTTGTTTCTTTCTTTTCTCTCCTTTTTTTTTCTTTTCTCATGCAGGAAAGCTCTCTCACGCCACCCTTCTCTCTCAGATGTTATGTGCGCACACCCTATCTTATCTTTTTTTTAAAACGATGCAAGACCGCATCTTTGCAGCATTTTTACCGCGTGAGAGGATAAAGATAAGTGGTTACTCATTTGAATTCAAATCAAATTTGAATTCAAATGCAAAACAACCCATCCTTATCCACTTGGGCGTGAGAAGAGAAGGGCGTGGGCTCTCTTGTGCGTGGATAATTTTCACGAGAAACTATTTCTCATGTGGAAGAAGTGGCGCATAAGATAAAAGGTGGGCACAGAGATTTGTTATCCATTCGAATTCAAACATCTTTTGAATTTGAATGGCCAACAAATCTCATCCTTATCCATTCAAAATGGTGCACAAAGAAGGGGCGTGGGATGGCTTCTACATGAGAGAAAATTCATGAGAAGTTGTTTCTCATGAATTCAAATGGGCGCAGATGAAGTGAGGTGGCGCAGGGAGAGAAATCAAGGTGGTTTGAAATCCAATTGAACCAACCTTATTTAAAATAGGTTAGACACAATTAGACTAAATTAAACCTAACACAATTAGGCTTAATTAGGCTCATTAAAATTTTAATCAAATCAAGAATTGGCTAAGCCCAACCTCTGATCAAATCAGGGACCAAACCACTTCGATGATTAGGTCAACTCTTAACCTAATCAGGTCAAACCCAACTGAATCCAATTCAATTGGACTTGATTCAAAAATAATTACTCAATCAAATTGAGTTAATTAATGATCAAATCACTAATTAAACATCTCATAAATATTGAGTCTAAATCTGATGGGCAATCGGGTATCAAAGTACATCGATATGAAACCTTGATCGAAGAGTCCCAAACAGTGGGACTCTTGACCCCGATATCCAAAATATGTGGTACTCATGATCAGAAAATCCTGATTCTTGATCACAGAGTCTCAGACACATAGGACTCATAGTTCACGAGCATTAGGACTCTTCATCAGCCATCAGATCAGATAGAAACCTCTAATGTGTGTGACCCCGTAGGTTCGAACCTAAGCCAGTAGCACAGGAACCAATTCCTATACTAATCGAAGTGACCATCTAGCAATAGTATCCGACATCCGGATAGATCGAATAGTCGCAATCACAACACTCAGAACCTACGTGAATATGGTTACTGTATAATTCATCCCTTTTGACCCCTGTGTGTAGGATGACTCAGGGTTAAACTGTCAATTCTGATTAGATCATCCGAATCATGCTCAATTCAAACAGTCGTGTGACTCCTCACTAGGACTACCCTGGCCAAGATTTTGCTAAATTGAAACACGACTGTACACAGCTCCTAAACTGGAGTGGTCAATCCCATCTTGACACACGCACCGACAAGTCAAGTACTTGACTATATCCAGCAGTCTTCCGTCACTGAATTAGAAATTCAGGTAGTCCAATGCCTAAGTGCAGTGAGTTGCTTGCAAGTCACCGTGGCGGTCTGAGGTCGAAGGGACAGTTATATCCATATTCCATCGGAGCAAATCTTGACAGCAGAAATAGCTCCAGAGTCAGTCACATTCAGTGCAGATGTACCCTTACATCTCACCTGTATGCCATACCAGTGTCTCCACACTCCTTGGTTAAGAGGACAACCAACCTATATGGCATACAACGACCTATGCTTGATAAACATTGTTGTCTTTGGTAACAATGTATCATTTGGTCTCGAACAGGTTTAAGGACTAAACAACAAATCCTCCTTTGTCGAGTCTAAATAGTCCTAAGGACTTCATCACAACACAGGAGTTCATTAGAAGATGAAACAATTTGTGATGAAAAATATCAAAATAATTTTTATTTATTTATAATTTATATACTAATATAAGAATGAGCACAACCGTCAATAGGCTGACGATTGGTTTTGGGACACTATTCCCAACAACTATTTCTTAGGTGCCTTTAGCTGTGCCGACCCAGTCTCGGGCACAGTCAAGCTCTGACTTCATTGTGTACCATAAGAAATACCACTTTTTACGATGAATTTATTTGTGACGAGAATATATTCCATCATAAATAAAGATATTTACGATAAAAATTAAAATTCATCACTAATAATTATTTATTTATGATGAAAATAATTTTTCATCACAAATATCTTCATATTTGTGATGAAAAAAAAATTTCATAAATACATATTATTTATGATGAAATTAATCATCGTAAATAATAAAATATTTATTTTAATTTTAAATTTTTAAATATTAATGATAAAAATAGTTTCATCGTAAATAATGAAAGTATTTGTAACAAAAATTAAATTTTCATCGCAAATATATGTTATTTACAATGAAAAATTTTCATCACTAATATTTGAAAAAAATAAAAATTTTTAAAAATTCAATAATTAAAGATTATTTATGATGAAAATATTACGTCATAAATAATAGAATATTGACGATGAAACCTAAATTTTTATCACAAATACAGATTATTTACAATAAAAATTTTTCATCGTTAATATGTAAAAAAAATAAAAAATTTAAAAATTATAGATTATTTGTGATGAACATATTACATTATAAATACAGGAGTATTCACAATGAAAACTCATTTTTTATCATAAATACTAACGTATTTATGATGAAAAGTTTTTATCGCTAATATTTGAAAGAAATAAAAAATTTTAAAAATTTAAAAATTATATATTATTTATGATAAAAATATTATATCATAAATAATAGAGTACTAGCAATGAAACTTAAATTTTTATCTCAAATATATTTTATTTATGATAAAAAAATTTTATCACTAATATATAAAAAAATAAAAAATTTTAAAAATTAAAAAATTATAGATTATTTGTGATGAAAATGTTATATTGGCTAAAATAAAATTTTTATCACAAATATATTTTATTTACGATAAAAATTTTTCATCGCTAATATGTATAAAAAAATAATAAATTTAAAAAATTTAAAAATTATAGATTATTTATGATAAAAATATTACATCATAAATATTTATATATTTATAATAAAAATTAATTTTCTATCATAAATACTGTAGTATTTATGATGAAAAATTTTCATCACTAATATTTGAAAAAAAAAATTTAAAAAATTTAAAAATTATAGATTATTTATGATGAAAATATTATATCATAAATAATGAGTATTTATAGTGAACAATAAATTTTTTATCATAAATACTCTAGTATTTATGATGTAATATTTTCATCGCTAATATGTAAAAAAAATAAAAAATTTTAAAAATTTAAAAATTATAATTTTTTATAATAAAAATTTAACATTATTAATAATCAAATATTGGTGATAAAAACTCAATTTTCATCATAAGTACTTTATTATTTATGATAAAAAAATTTACTAATAAATAAGAAAAAATTTAAAAATTTAAAAATTTAAAAATTATAAATTATTTGAGATGAAAACTCTATTTTTGTCATAAATAACATGTATTTGCAACGAAAAATCTATTTTCATCATAAATAATCACTATTTATGATGAAAAATTTTCATCGCTAATATTTAAAAAAAATAAAAAAATTTAAAAATTCATAAATTACAGATTATTAGCAATAAAAAAAATTTTATTGAAGGATGTTTAGATATATTATAGTAAATTTTTTTATATTTATAAAAATAAATATTAGATAGTTTTTAAAAAATAATATGTGCACAAGAAAAGTATGTAGAATATTAAGATATCCCTGATCCTCAATCTTTATAAGGCTCTATCCGTGGCATCTTGAACAAATCCAAAATCAATGCTTGAAGGATGGATCAAGAAAAAGATGGTTGGAAATTGAAGTTGAGGATGTCATCGTTCCTTTGGCTGCTTATTTGAATCTCGCCTAGATGACGTTCGATCTTTTGGACCTTTTGCTCGAGGTCCTCTTTCCGACGAGATTTTGTAAGGCACGGAGAGTAGCCCAAGGTCGAATCTCCATTAGAGGAGATCGAGGAATGTTGGCATTATTCTACTTCCCTAGACTCTGATGGAGCGGTGATTGTCGATCGATTCGGACAGAATGATGTGCACCTCGAGGGGGATTCTCTGGAAGCAGTTTTGTTGGCTACACGAAGAGAGCATAGTTTGAGGAGCATATTGCGGGGGTTATCATTGCTCTGTGGTTTGCTGTAAATGCTGGACGGTGTTGGTCAATGCTTGGACCTGTCGAATCAGGTCGTTGAATCGTTACGGATCCTTTATAATAGGTGGTGGTATAGGCCCTAGAGGAGTGGATGCTTGCACTGCATCATTCATGCTTCATCGAGATGACTGTCGATGAGAAGTGGCAAAATTGCTGCAAATTTTTGTTCTTACTATAGTTCATCCATTTCACTACTAAAATATTCTGAAAAGTTGATATATTTACTACATCAGCTATATATATATACACACACATATATACGTATATTATTGCATTATTGTGGCTAAGAGATGAATGAAAAATGAATGGAAGAAAATAATACAAGGAACAAGACTTGGTCAGGAGAAATTTTTTTAAATAAAAAATTATTTATTATTAATTATTAATGATGAAAAAATTTCATCGCTAATTATGTAATTAGTGATGAAATAAAAAATTTTCGTCGTCAATAATATTTTCTCGGGGCTGAATTTTTTCAACGAGATTTTTTTTTTTACGAGAATTATTAGCAATGAAAATTAATTTTTCATCGTAAATATTTTTTGTTCGAATTATTTACGATGAAAATTGATTAGTAGCGATGAAAATTTGCATCACTAATACCCCGCATCCCATCAACTCCCATCGAAAACCCATTTTTCTTCCTCGTCCCCCCCGATAGTCTAGCTTCCTCCCCCTCCCACGAGCTTCCTCCCCCCGACGTCCCACGTGCCTCCAGTTTCCTCTGCCATCCCGATTTCCTCCACTGTCGCCACTACCGTCGAGGTGAGTCATCTCTATTTTTTTTTGGGGGGGGTGGGTTTCGACTGGGGACGGAAAACATGCTCGGGCCGGCATGCTGGGGATGGTGCGCCTGGGTCGGGACGGTGGGCCGCAGCCATGTGGGGCCTGCGGGCCGTGACGGTGACAGCGGGCCACGGCCATGTGGGGCCTGCGGGCCGCGACAGCGACGGTGGGCTGGGGACAGTGAAGTGGGGCCGGGGCCGGCGAGCCAGAGCCAGAGCTAGCGACGTCGACTCTTCTTTTTTTTGGGTGGGTTCGGGCCGGGGATGGGGATGGATTACGGCATGAGGCCGGCATGCCATGGCCGGCGTGCCAGGGATGATGCACCTAGGCCGGGATGGCGGGCCAGGGCCATGTGCGGCCTGCGGGCCGCGGCCATGTGGGGCCTGCGTGTCGGGGCTTGTGTGCTGGGGCAGTCCGGGGAGGGGCCGGGGCCTAGGCCATCGAGCCGGAGCTGGAGCTCGAGATGGCGAGCCAGGATGGGGTCGGGTCGCGGCTGTGCAGGGGCCTGCAGGCCGAACCGATGACAGCGGGCCAGGGAGGGGCCGGCAAACCAGAGCCAGAGCCGATAATTGCGAGCCGGGGTGCGGCTGTGCCGAGGATGGTGGGCTGGGCATGCATGGCTTGTGGGCCACGAGGCCTGCGGGCTGAGCATGCATGGGTTTGGATGGGTCGGGCCTGGGTTGGAGTGGGTCGGGTCTGGATGGGGTCGGTCGGGCCGGGTCCGGTCGGGCTGCCGCAAGTTGGGTGGAGCTAGGTCGGGTCGGGCTGGGGTCGGGGATGGCGGAGCCGAGACGGGGTGGGTTGGGCAAGGTCGGGTCGGGCTGGGGCTGGTCAGGTGGAGTCGAGTCGGGTCTGGTCGGGCTGAGGTGGGTCGGGCCGGGATAGGACGGGTCGGGGATGGTAGGGTTTGGGCCGGGTCGATTCCGGTTCGGGCCGGGATGGGGTGGATTGGGCCAGGTCGGGTCGGGCTGGGGGGGTCTGGTGGAGTCGGGGCAGGTCGGGTCGGGTCTGGTCCGATCCGCAACGGATCGGGCTAGGGCAGGTGGGGTTGGAATCAGACGGGTCAAGTCAGGTCTTCATGAGGATGAAATATGATGCTAAAATTATTATAATTATTACATATTATTTTTTAGTATTACTACTTAAGTTAGTTAATTATTTGACTAATTATTTTTTCACTAACGCAATACACATTACTGTTACTTGTTATAATTAAATTATTTTATGTGCTGTTTTGTATGCTGCTGAAATTATAAATAAAAAAATATTTTTATTTTAAAAAAAATTCTATTGAAATTTTTAATAAAAAAATTTCAATGTGAAGCTATTCTTTTTTGATAAATTAGAAATTCATCTTCGAATGCACATTCAAAGATGGTACTTAAATTACATAAAGCCGTAGATTTTCATTCAAGTTTCGATCTTCATCAAGATCGAAACTTGGATGTTCCGTATTCAAACTTTTTTAAAAAATATTATTATTATTATTGTTAATAGTTGATATTTTATTTTATTATGTGGTATTCAGTAGTTATCTGTCTATTGTTCTCTGGGTATATGATGGATAAGGTGCGTAGGCACCATATCCACATCGTATACTTGGAGAATCATGGAGAGATGCTGTCGAAATTTCTATAAAAATGAGATGAAATATTCACTAATAACAATAATGAGATTATTACTTTTTTGAAAGGGATAGGGCCACACCTGTTAATAATGATTTGAAAAGGATAGGATCATACATTTTGTATCAAGTGATCCAGATCTAGATTCGGGTCGGAATTTTAGTTGAAATTTGGAATGTGATTCAGTCCGAAATTCAGTTCGGGATCCAAAATATCACTAAACTTTATTTTGGTTGTTAATGATTTTGTGTTTATTGTTAGATGAATATCGACAAAAGTTGGATGAATGCTAGAGATATTTTTTTACCTGAATATCGAAAAGGAGTTTGAGATTTCATTGACTTTGCATGGCATAAGGCTAATAGTGCTAGTCGGATAAAGTGTCCATGCAAGAGATATGTCAATTTGATATATCATCACATAACACTTGTTGAGGAGCATCTGCTACAATATGGTATGGATAAAAAGTATACATGTTGGATATAGCATGAGAAGGGTGATCCGAATGAAGTGGTGCTCGACGATGATGATATTGAAGATGATAGTACTGATGGTGCTGGATCTGTCGAACATAATGAAATTAGAGAATTGTTAAATGATTTACATCAAGATGCTTGTTCAAATGTATGCATGAATACTGCTGCATCAGAAAGCAATTCTAATCACGAGCATAATATCCGACTTAAGGTAGAAGGGACTTCTAAACAGTTTGCAAAGCTTGTAAGGAATTTACGAGAGTCACTCTATCCAAATTGTATAAAGTTTTTCAAGTTAAAATTTTTGATAAAATTACTTCATATTAAAATCGTGAGCTGTTGGAGTCAGAAGTCATTTGACCAAATTTTAATATTGATTAAAGCAGCTCTACCTGATAGAGAAAAACTTTTGAAATTATATTCTGAAGCAAAAATATACGTGCAGAAAATGAGACTTGACTATACTCCGATACATGCTTGCAAAAATAACTGCAAATTATTTTATAAGAATAATGAATAAGCAACTGAATGTCCGAAATATGGTGAGCCTAGATATAAAATCGATAATAGGATAGCAAAAAAGATACCTCAAAAGATTTTGAGATATTTTTCATTGATTTCAAGACTTCAAAGGTTGTATATGTTCACAAAGATAGCTGGAGAAATGAGATGGCACTATGAGCAGTGGATTCTGGTGGAGAACATACTTAGCCATCCGACCAACTCTTTAATGTGGAAAGACTTCGATGCAAAGCATCTACATTTTGCGAGTGACCCGCGCAATATCCGACTTAGTCTAGCGACAGATGGATTTAATCCCTTTGGCAATTTGAGTACCTCTTACAGTATGTGGCCTGTGATGCTAGTTGTATATAATGTGTCACCTTTGAAGTACATGAAAGAATTATTTATTTTTATGTCACTATTGATTCTGGGTCTGAAAGTATCAAGTAATGAAATTGATGTATATCTATGACCTTTAATTAATGATCTGAAAGAGTTATAGAAAAATGGGATACAGACATATGATTCTGTGAGTCGAAGTAATTTTAAGTTACATGTTTCGATTCTATAGACCATAAATAATTTTACGGCATATGAAAATTTATCTGGATGGAGCATCAAAGGATATCTTGCATGTCCAATATGCAATAGGGATGCATCCTCTTTACATTTAAAGCATGGATGAAAAATATGTTTCATGGGTCATCGGCAGTTTTTTTCTGCTAATCATTCTTGGAGGATCTGTTATAATCAATATTTTGATTGTAAGTTCGATCGGCGTCCCCCATCTAAGGAGTTAAGTGGAGCAAAAATTTTAAAACAATTTAAAGTCATTGAAAACATCTAATTTGAAAAAATATCAGGCACTTGCAAGCAAAAGCGTACTAAAGCTGAGCTGAATTGAACGAAACAAAGTATCTTTTTCGAACTACCATATTGAAAGCAGCTACTACTTTGTCATAATCTTGATGTAATACACATTAAAAAAAATATTTGTGATAATATCATCGGTACTGTATTGAATATTCTAGAAAAAATAAAAGATGGTACAAAAGCTCACCTTGATTTGCAGAAAATGAGAATCTGATCGGAGTTGCATTTAGTTCATTGAGGTGAGAGATTTTTTATGCCATCCACATGTTATTCACTATTTAAAGAGGAAAAAAAGAATTTCTGTGGATGGTTCAAAATCGTAAAATTTTCTGATGCATACACTTCAAATGTATCGCGGTATGTTGGGAACAATGACGGCAATATCTCCGACATGAAAAGCCATGACTCCCATGTGATGATGCAACATTTGCTTCCTACGGTCATGCATGGTTATTTGGGTGGTGATGGTCAAACTGTAATGATTGAGCTGGGAGTGTTCTTCCGAGAACTGTGTTGTCGAAAATTCAAGATTAACTTACTTGAGAGATCAGAGAAGGATATTGTACTCATTTTTTGTAAGTTAGAAAAAATTTTTCAACCATCATTTTTTGATGTTATGGTGCATCTGGCTGTTCATCTTCCAAAGAAATCTCTTTTGATCGAACCGGTACATTATCGATGGATGCATCCTATTGAAAGGTAAAAAGTTATATGTACTTTATCATATTAATTATAAGATGTAAATATATTTCTAAAATTTAAATTTATTTTTGTTTGCAGATATTTATGTATCTTAAAAAAATATATGCGCAATAAAGCAAGGCCTGAAGGGTCTATAGCGAAAGTATATGTAGCTACTGAGTGTGTCACATTCTGCTCGATGTATCTTGACGACTCGAAACAAGATTCAATCATGCAGATCGTAATATAGACCGTGAATGGAGTGACAATGAACCGATGTTGTCTATATTTAAACAAACAGTTCGACCTACTGGTGCAAGAAAATATGAATTTATGGACGTGAACGAGATATCCAAAGCACACTTTTATGTTCTACATAATTGTGAAGAAATTGAAGATTTTAATGAGTAAGTATTATCTTACTATACTATTTAATTTCTAAAAAATTTTTTATATCGATATAGAAATAAAAATCATAACTTCTTGCAGTGAGCACAAGAGTATACTATATAAAGAGAATAATACGGATGCCGATGATCGATATATAAAAAAAATTATAAAATAATTTGATAATCTTGTAAGTTGCATTAGTGATACATTATTTATTTACTTATAAATAATATTATTTAAATCAACATAATTTTTTATCTTATGATGTAGATGAAACATAAGTATTTCAATAAAGAAGTGGGTGCGACTGATGAGTTGTACGATTTAGCATGTGATTTCGATCGAAGGGTTAATCACTATACATCCTGTATCATTGGATGAATGAGATTTCATATAAGGAAGCTTGAGATGTAACGACGGTCTTAGAATAGTAGAATTGCTACCATAGGATATGAAGGAAAAAAAGAGATTGATTATTATGGTGTACTGGTAGATATCATAGAACGAAGGATGGGTCCAGTAATTCTATATTTTTATTTCAGTGTGAATGGTTGGATATTAGTAATAAAAAGATCGGTATTCATATCGATTCATAATTTATCAGTATAAATCTTGCACGAATATGGTACCAAAATGAGTCGTATATATTAGCAACTTAAGCGAAACAAGTAATATATTTGAAGGATCTAAAGTATCAAGGTAATTGGCATATTATACAAAAAATAACATCTAGAGGTGTATATGACATACCAACTCGATTAGAGATGGATAAAAATTTGGATTTACATAAAGAGAAAATTTTTCAATAAGAAAAACAAACATTAGCCGAGCTTTTGGTTGATAAAGAACCTGTAATGGCATCTTTGAATAGGGCTGATCTTCCATCCAACACAGTTGAAGCTGATTTTGTATTTAATCTTGATGAGTCAGAGGGTGACGATCAATTCATAAATGATGATGAGATAGAAGAACGACATATATATCGATTACTGTGATTCGAATGAGAATCTACACATCGAGAAAGAAACAAATATTGATGAGTAGATCTATATTCTTCGTTCAATTTTATCTTCCAATAATGGTATGCGATATAATTGTATTCATTAGAATATTATTTGATTTCTACTATTATTATTCAACATTATATTTATTTATATCTTAATTCCTGCAGATATGGCACCAGGAGACAAATGATGATGATCGCATTCACAGCTCCCTACAGTTGCCTTAGAGGTTGAGGCACCTCCATCGATCTCCATTGCCGCACTGGCTTCACTGTCAGAGGATCCTGCACTAACAGGTCCCAGTGAGGCGGGTCTCAATGAGACGAGTTTCAGTGGTATTAACTATTACACTTTATATATAATAAAATTTGATTCTTTTATTTGGATCATACTAATGATTTATTTATTATTGTTTCAGGTAAGTCCTCATTGATGGTGAGGCGAGGACAAGGTCCATCGAAGAACCTCGCTCTGGAGCATTGGAGATGTGAGTACCTGAGACAGTGTCTCCAGATCGAGATACCGATCGGCTATACCAGACCCATTAGGAGATAGTGTGACCCATGGCAGATTAAGCTGAACATCATATGCCGCAATTATGCCTCCATGATGCTCTTCGATTGGCGTCACATTCTACCAGCTCAGAAAGAGATTTTCTACACCCACTTACAGATAAAATAAATTATATTATAAATATTTAATTTGTATAATATTTTTTTAATATTTGTTATTGGCAGCGTGTATTTGATATCGCTGATTTTGAGGATCGTGTGAGGCAAGCCATCGACATTCAGTTATCGTTGTGTTTTAAGGACTATCGCCATCACATGCATCAGTATTGGTATCGGGTGGTGCAGAATCATGGGAAGGAGGCAGTGCAGCAGCAGCCGTATGACAGCATCACCATAGATGATTAGACTACTATATGCCAGCAGTATGAGGATCCGACATATCAGGT
Source organism: Elaeis guineensis (assembly GCF_000442705.2). NCBI lineage: Eukaryota > Viridiplantae > Streptophyta > Magnoliopsida > Arecales > Arecaceae > Elaeis > Elaeis guineensis. The sequence goes on from NC_025997.2 coordinate 122,679,434, forward strand.
TACACATCTAAATTTTTTTTATAGTTTAATAACTTAATCATTTATTCTTAAATTAAATTTTTTATCTACTAATTTTATTGATAATTTTATAAAGATGATGTGCCAAGAATGTGACAAACCGAATGAGATAGATCGTGCCGCATTGTGGGGGTTCGAGATCGTTTGCTCGTCACATGGAGCACATAGTAGGTAATTTTTAATTTATAATTAGCATATAATTTTTTAGTTATTTAAATTTTTTTAATTAATTTTTAAATTACAGAGAGATGCTAAGAATAGTGAACTTCTTGGTAGGATCGATATCTACCAGCAGACCCACCAGCGACGGTCGGGGGAGTGGACGATGGGGAGTTAGGAGCTCTTTGTAAGTTTTTTCAATTATTTTTCATTCGCAATCTAATTTTTATTATAAAATTAAAATAATTATAATTTTAATTTTCAGGATCATATGACAAAGATTAGATCCCGGCCTATCTTTGAGGGCTCGATCGTACCCACAGATGATAAGATCTGTGATCGGATGTTTGGTATGAGACCTGTTATGTTAGGGGTCTAGGGTATGGGATCACTGCTCCCTCATCCTCACGCACATCTAGGACGGACATCCATTCTACATGCGAGGCTTGACTGATGGAGGTGCAGAGGCAGACTGTCGAGGATCAATAGCAGGCTGTCGAAGATCGACAGCGAGCTCAGGAGTTGGCTGCATACGTCAACGACTATCAGTACTTTCAGATCCAGATGATGGAGCGGATGACGCACATGGAGCAGACGATACAACTGACGAGGCAGCAGCAGGTCGATCCGAGCTCCATCACCAATCTGAGCTCTGTTGAGCGCTCCCCGTCTCTAGCTTGTTCTCTAGATGTTGATATTTTATGATTTATTTATTTATTTTAAATATCTTATAATTTTAATTTAATATAATAAAATAATAAAATTTATTTATTAATTTATTATATAAATTTTTTATTTTAATTTTTTTAATTTATAAAAAATATTATACATATAAATTTAAAATATATATTTATAAATTTTAAAAAAAAATATGACTAAATTATTAGCAATGAAATTATTTCTGATGAAATATTCATCGCTAAAAATATTTTACTAATATAATTTAATTTATCAATAAATATATAATTAATAGTGATGAAAAAATATTCATCGTAAATAATTAAGTTATTTATGATGAATTTTTTTCATCGTTAATATTATTTAATTTTTTAAATAATTTTTTTATTAAATTAATAATGATGAATTATTTTTGTTGTAAAAATAATTTTTTACGATGAAAATTTTCATCGCTAAAACTTTAGCAAATAATAGCAATAAAAATTTTTCATCGTAAATATCTTTTTTTAGATTAAATTTTTTCATCTATTTTTTTTAATGACAAAATATTCGTCGCAAACATCTTTTATTAGCGATAAAAAAAAATTTCATCGTAAAATATTATCAATGATGGGATTATTTACGATGAAATATTAACAGCCAAAATTTCATCGTCAATATTATTAGCGATGAAAATTAGTTATTAGCGATGAAAATTTTTCATCGCTAATAATCTATTTTGTTGTAGTGGTGATTTCGAGTGAACGACCATCAAGTGGAGAGCAAAGAAAGGCGTCGGCCATTTCTACTGGGGATAGATCGTTGACGGGTCTCCCCACACTCTTTGACATTAGGATCCCAGTCGGTGAGTCGACTTTGACCAATCTAACAAAGGCCAAACAACTCATCAAGGCTGCTCTTCTCCCGATTGATAAGGAGAATAAAAAAGATCGAACTGTGTCTGAAATATTTTCTTCCTTCGATCCGATGATCCTTGTGATAAGTTGACGATATTTCTTTCTTTTTTTTTAATCTGACTTGTTCTTTCTTTTCAGTTGGCACACAATATGTATGCTCTGAAGAGCGAATATCAAAAATTTATCGAGCTTCATTGGACCTGGATGGATAAAGTCACAGTCACAAACACCGAGAAAGCTATTGTCGTTGAACAGCTTCAAGCAACAACTGAACGAGAAAAGGAGCTCTAGAAAGAGATCTCCCATGCAACGACTGAACTGGAGTCCACTAGAGCCGAATTAGGGTCGGCTCAACAGAACATCGTATCCCTAGAGTTCTGGATTAAGAGCAAAAAATATTCAATCAATCGGCTCTAGAGGAAAAGGGATGGACGCATAGAAGAACTTGAGGTGGAGCATGAGAGGCATCGGGCCACCAAAGAGATTGGCACTAAGCCATGTAGAGTTCATCCTCCACCAAAGAAGAGGCAGAGTTGGCGAAAGGTACTTTGAATCTGGCTATTAAGAATTTTAGAGAATTACAGGAGTACAAGGATAAAATTTTCGAGGATGAATTTTACCTCCTATTATGTTGGATACGAAGACGATAGAGATACAGTCAGAAAATTGTATCCGGACTTGGATCTGAGTAGTATTGTCCCCCTAGTTCGGGAGAAGAGACTGTCGAAGAGACCACCAAGCCGAATGAGGGAGATACACTGACTGCATCAAAATCTACTCCAACCATCGAAGCTGTACAGGAACAAGCTGAAGAAGAAGCCGACAGGTGATCGAAATAATAAATTTTTTTATAATCGAATAATAGTCTAATTTTGTAATCGACCCTGGGTCCAATTTTATAATATCTTCTTTAATGAATGAAAAAAAAAATTTAAGTATGGAATCTCTTTTTCAATCTTAGTGTACTATCAATGTCATTGAATAACAATCGAATTATCGATTATTCATCGATGAGTTAAATGTCGATCAATAATCGTAGTAAAGTGTGTCTACTAGTCAGAAGTCTGCCGACTTAGCTTTTAGACTTTTTTTTTATATTGATAGATGCTGACAAGCCAAATATCCTTTAATTGATCATAGTCAAGTCGGTATATTTTCTACTCGATCGAAGTCAAATTGGTATAATATTTCGTTAAGCTAAAGCTAAGTTGGTATGAGTAGACATTCGATTTAAATCAATTTTTATAGAAAAAAATTGAGATATAGTCGGTACAAGCTGATCGATTATTTATCGATTTGATGCCATCATTTGACTTAAGTCAATTTTTACCATGAAAATTTGAGATACAGTTGATACAAGTTGATCGATTATTTACTGGTCTGATATCATTTTTGTAGATAACTTGTAGATGATTAAAGATTTCAAGATTCAGAATCCTAATGTTTCATTCCAAATATGTCGTATATATGGACAACTTTATTGATAATATATTTTTAAGTTATCGATATTTTAAGTTTGAGGAATAGTCATCCCATCAAGAGTTTTCAATCGATATGCATTTGGACGAAGTATCTCAGTCACCTTGTAAGGTCCTTCTGGGTTTGGAGATAATTTTTCCTAATCCAAAGGCTTGGAAACTTCTGCCTCTTAGGATCAGATCTCCTGGATGAAAGACTTTCGATTTGATCTTTGCATTGTAATACCGGATTACTCTCTACTGATATGCTGCCATTTGAACTTGAGCTTGCTGTCAGATTTTTGAAAGTAAGTCTAACTCGGCTCTTCGATATTCAAAATTGCTCGGGTCATTATATTGTTCGACTCTCACTGATGGTAATCTGATATCAAGTAGAATTATCGTCTTAGTTTCATAGGCTAAGTTAAATGGTGATTCTCCTGTCGGTATATGAGTTGTCCGATATGCCTTCAAGATCGAATATAGTTCTTTCATCCAAAGATCTTTAGCTTCATTTAATCTGAACTTGAGATCATGTAGAATCGTTCGGTTTGTCACCTCCACTTCACCATTGGATTGTGGATGGCCGACTGAGATAAGTTTGTGTGTAATATGAAATTTTATATAATTTTTTTTAAAATTTTGATTGTCAAATTATCGATCATTATCGGTAATGATGGTGTGTGATGATCGAATCTGCATATGATTGATTTTTGAATGAAGTCTTCCATCTTACTTTCAATGATTTGTGCCAAGGGTTTAGCTTCCACCCATTTAGTGAAGTAAACAATGACAACTACTATAAATTTTTTCTGACCAAATGCTAGAGGGAAAGAATCAAGTATGTTGATTCTCCACTATGCAAAAGATCATGGTGCAATAATTGATATCAGCTGGCTAGCTAGTTGATATTGTATGTTAGCATATTTTTGATATGGTTCACATCTTCGGACAAGTTCAGCTATATCTTTCTTCATGATAGGTCAATAATATCCTTATCGTAAGACTTTATAAGTCAATAATTTACCTCTCAAGTGATTTTCATAAATTTTTTCATGAACTCGGAGCGTATAGTTGGCATCCATTGGTCTCAAGCACTTTAGCAAGGAAAGAGAGAATGACCTTTTATAGAGTTGTCTATTCATTAAAATATATTGTGAGACCATCCACCTTAGTCATTTGACTTCTGAAGGATCTGTAGGTAGAGTTCCATCAATCAAATATTAGATGATCTAGCCTATCCAACTTGGCTTGTTATTGATTTGTAGCACTTCTTCGATTTTGTCAATACTTGATTGTTCAAGATATTTAATGAATGTCTAACCAAATGAGCTGAATGAAGTAGTTGCGAGTCGAAAAAGAGTATCAGTTCGAATATTCTCTGCTCTTGGAATATGAAAGATCTTAAAATATTTCAAAGTTGATATAAGATCTTTCATTTTCTGAATTGTCCGATGATCAATTATGAGTCGATGAAGATCTTTAAATTATTAATGTTAGGTTCTTTGGCAATCTTCAAGCCAGCTACAAAAGTTTCATACTCAACTTGGTTATTTGAAGCTTTAAAATTAAACTGAAAGATATATTCGGTTACGAACCCTTCAGAATTAGTGAGGATGAGATCAGCTCTGCTGCCTTGTGCATTGGATGCTCCATTAATATGTAGCACCCACACCAATGCTAAGTCAGTCTCAGGAGTTTCAATTTACTTCAATTTGCCATCGAGTTCATCTTTAGGATTATCATCAGATACGGTGCACTCGACGACAAAATCAGCCAAAATTTGTGTCTTCATTGGTAGTCATAGACAATATTGAATATCAAATTCACTGAATTTTATTATCCATTTCATCATTCAACCTGAAGTATTGGGTTGGTACAGAATTGCCTTCAACGGTTAATCTGTCAAGATAACTATTGGATATGCCTGAAAGTATGATCAAAGTCATTGTGATGATATGATCAGAGCATAGATCATCTTTTTCACTCTTAGATATCATATTTTAGTATTATGAAGCACCTTGCTGGTGTAATAAATCAACTGTTGAATTCAATTTTCATCCTCCTGGACAAGTATCGAACTAATTGTCTCTGCTGAAGTCGTCAGATAAAGACATAATATTTCTCCTACTTTTGATTTTGTGAGTAATAGTGGAGATGTCAAATATTTTTTCAGATCCTCAAAGGATTGTCGACACTCATCTGATCAGAAAAAATCTTTTGCTTGTCACAAGATCTTGAAGAAGGGTAGATATCTTTCTGCGGACCTTGAGATGAATTGGTTGAGTACAACAATCTTTTCATTGAGTTGTTGTATCTCTTTCTTGAAATTTGGATGCTTCATATTAATAATAGCTTTTATTTTTTTGAGATTAACTTCAATTCCTCATTGCGATACAAAAAATTTAAAAAAATTTTCAGTAGTCACTCTGAATGCACACTTAATCGGATTCAATTTCATCTGATATTGTTCAAGTGTGTCGAAGACCTCTTTCAAGTTTTGAATATGATCAGAAGTTTTGAAACTCTTCACCAATATATCATCAACATAGACTTCCATATTGCATCCAGTTTGTGCTTTGAACTGTCTGTTAACTAGTCATTGATAAGTAGCTCCAATATTCTTTAAATCGAATGGCATCACTTTGTAACAATAGATGCCTCTGTCGGTTATGAAGGTAGTATACTCCTCATCTTCAGGTGCCATCCAAACTTGATTGTAATCCGCGAAGGCATCCATATAGCTTAAAAGTCGATGTCTTAAAGTTGCATCAACTAGTTGATCGATTTTTGGTAAGAAAAAACTATCTTTCAGATAAGTTTTATTTAAATTTATGTAGTCGATGTAGATTCTCTATTTTTCATTAGCTTTTCTCGCCATCACTACATTGGTGAGCCAATTGAAAAAATTAGCTTCTCCAATGAAGTCAATCACAAGAAGCTTATCGACTTCTTCGTCAATGATCTTTTGCCTTTTAGAAGCAAAAGATTTTTTCTTCTACCTTACCAACCTAACTTTAGGATCAACATTCAGTCAGTAAGTTATTACTTTCAAAAAAATTTTTGGCATATCAGTTACCGATCAAGCAAAAAAGTTGGCATTTGCACTTAGTACATTCACCAGTTATTGTCGCTCCGGATCAGATAATTACAATCTAATTTGGACCATCTTCTCAAGATTATCTTTTCTTAATGGAATAGAAATCAATTACTCGATTGATTCATCCATTTCTTCATTTTCTCTTTGATCCAATTTATTAATAGACAAAGAGTCCTCAAATTGATTATTCTTTATAGAGACCATGAAGCAACATCGAGCAAGTTGTTGATCTCCATACATTTTTCCAACTCTATTGCTCCTTGAAAATCAAATTAATAAATGATATATTGATACTACCACTTTTAAGATATTAAGTCTTGGTCATCCAAGTATGGCATTGTAAGTCGAAAGAACTCGGATGACTGTGAATATCAAGAGAATAATATTTTATTATAGATCTATTTTCACGGTTAGTGGGAGAGCAATTTCTCCTTCTACGGTAACTGTATATCTAGTAAAACCGACTAATGGCGTTGAGATTCTTCTGAGTCGGTCAATGAGTAGTTACATTCAAAAAATAATCGAGTAAAAGAGAATATCAGTAAAACTTTTGTTATCGACTAAAATTTATTTTACATCATAATTTGCTATTATCATCAAGATGACAATAGCATCATCATGGAGAGTTTGTATTCTCTGAACATCATTTTTTGAAAAAGAGATTATATTGCCAAATCATCGTTTCTTTATCGATCCTTCTTCGGAAGTCGCCCCCCAATCCTTTGATCATCCAAAAATATTCATGTTAATCACTCCTGCCATAGGCCGATTGTTGATCATTTTCTCAGCTTGTGGCTGAGGCTGTTGATCGGTGGAAGGTTGAGTCAGACAACCTCATCAAAAATTTTTGAGATAGCCACGTCGGATCAGGACCTCTATTTCATCCCTGAGCTGAATATATTATTCGATATCATAATCGTAATTACGATGAAGTTGATAATACTTCTTCTTTTCATGACTCCTCGATGGCACTTTCATTGGTGGGGGATGTCGAAGATTCTTCTCTCTTTTGATCTCTATTAAGATCTGCGCATCTTTGACCGACCCGCCTCTCTGATCTCCATTAAAAATCTCTTCGATCTCTGCCTTGGCCACATCTTTGGCCAACCTGCCTCTCCACCCCTGTCATACTCTCGGTTGCTTCTTTGCCAACTCATGCTCTCGCCGCCTCCGGCTCTACTCGACCAGAGCTTTCGACCATCTTCGACTCCTCTCTTGACTGCGCTCTCGATTGCCTCCGCCTGATCGAGAGCTTTTGGTCGCCTCCAGCTTTGCCCTTGACCAAGCTATCGGGAGTGGAGAAGTTTGAGCCTTGAGGGCAGCAAGAGAAGAGGGGAGAACTCTGAACCTCCATCGCCTCTGGGCTCTGGACATTTGATTGATGCCCCACCACCTCCTTCACCTCTGGATTGTGAGGGCCGAGACAATCTTCATCACCTTTAGACTGTGAGGGCTCGAACGATCTCTATCACCCACCCCTATAGTCAAGCTTTATGGCTTCGGCATTATCTTCGGAACAGTCGCGGTGCAAAAAAGAAGAAAAGAAAGGAGAAGAGAAAATCCTAACTATGGTTCAGGATGGATGGGATCAGGGGAATTTGGAAAAAAGGCACAGTGTATGGCGTAGGCCGAGTGGAAGGACCAAAGGCTTTTAATTGGCCCTTACTCAATCCATTTAAATGGTCCTAGCATACTATCTAATCTGATTCAACCCAAAAATTATATAGGTTAAATGGATTAAGTGAGTTAGATGCTTGAAATCTGAACCTGACTCAAATAATTAATAAATTAAATAGGTCATTCTCTTTATGATCCGAACCTATTTAGCTCAAATCTAAATCTATTTATGATAGATCGAATATGAGTTAGATTGATGGATCAGATCATATTTTGCCATCCCCCTAACTAGGCCAAATCTTTATTGATATCTAACAACTCATTCAGCAAGCACTAAATTTGATGCAATGGTCCTAATTTCTTTCTTGTTCCTTTTGGAAAGGGAGTGTTGAATCTCAGCCAGGATTTCATTAAGTAAATGAAAACGAAGTGCAAGGTTGGAGCAAAGCAGTAAACTAAAAGAAAAAAAAATAGAAAGCATAAGAGAGATAATCTTATCAATAAAGTTCTTCATCAAATCTTGTCAATAAGGTGCCCTTTCGAGCTGCGATGTTAGTCTAGATGAGATAAGCATACTAGATGAAGATAGTACCTTGGAAGTTTTTACTCTTGTTGTTAAAGATAAATATTCACTCCTTTCAAATTGCAAAATGTGCAAAAAAAGCAGGGATAATATCCTACTGCACTCCTTTCGCCTCTCTTCCCCTCTCTCCCTCCCTCATCAGGTCCCCTGAGTCGTATCTCTAGCCCTTCCTCAACCCTTCTCTATTTAGCTTTCGACCCTGTAAGGATATAAATGGATGTATATTTAGTTCCACATTAGTTATTTATTACGAAGATCTTGTATACTTATATAAAGTCAAAAAAATCCAAATGATATCTTTCAGCTAATATTTATGAAAAAATTATGAATCGTTACAAATAGTATCAAAGCTAATCCAACCCACAGGCCATATATATTAAGAAATATTGTAGCATGAGTTCATTAAGGCTAACCATGGGCCAATTGCAATATTTATGAATGGATTTGTAAAGATTTTAACCCTAGCCAGATAAAGACATCCAAATTTAAATGAAAGAGTATGGGAGGACTTGTACGGATGTGTATCTAATCTCACGTCCATCATTTACTAAAAAGATCTTGGATATTTATACAAGATTGAAGCATACAAATAATACCTTCTGATTAACCTTTTTGAATGAGATCCTAAGTTGTTATGCATAGCAATCCGCTTCTTTAAAATCGCTCCCTCGATGCCTGGCATAGCATGCCTATACTTTCTTTAATTTTATTTCTTAAACTTAGGTTTATTTTTTATTTAGTTTGGAGTTAATCTATATGTTTTTCTTAAAAAAAATAAATTTATAAATATTTTTTTATTCTTATATTATATGTATTTTTATTTTTTCATTTGATATATTTTTTGAATTTATTTTAAATTTTTGTTTTTATTTTTTTAATAGTATTGGTTGATCAATTTTAATTCATTTGTTATGTACATTCTTTTTATTTTTATTTTTATATGGTTTTAATTTTTCCAAATTTAATAACCATAATTATATATTCGATTGTTTATAGCTTTATCATTGATCATATAAATATATAATTTTTATAATTTAATTTTTTTTTTGCATCTTTGGTTATTTATTTTATCTCATATCTCATCTTGTGCTTTTGTTCTATTCTCGATATATTTGCATGTTTTGGTTAAAGCACTTCCAACAATTAAGAAGTTTTTTTTTCAATATTCGATCATTACTCATAGGGGTTAATTTGGTTAGGGATAATTTAGTATGAAAAAATAAATCCCATGTTAGATTCTCATATTTGGTACAAAAAATAGATGGAAGGGATAATAAGATAAGTGGTGGATCTGGTATCTATTTTTTCATGAGAGAAGGTAAAATAAATACCACTAGAGAGTGGTATTTATTTTTTCATGCTGGATTACTAAGTGACGGTAATTTAAAAATATCATTTATTGATGAAACTGCCCTTATTATATTATATTAATATCATTAATATTAATTATAATACTATATATATTATATTAATATATTAATAATAAATAATAATTATTAGTAAATAATTAATAAATATTTCTTAATAAATCTATTATATGATTTATTGTACTTATTATATACCAAATATACTAAAATTTATTTATAAGAAAAAATATATTTTTTATTAATTTAAAAATATTTATGAACTCAAGTAAATATATTTTATTATTTAAAATAGCCAATATTGATAAAGTTTATGTGAGTGGGTCATAAATGGCTAACAAATAGATTGAGAAAAAAAATGTTATTAGTTAAATTATTTATTTAATAGCTTTGTTAGAAATTTGATGATATTTCTATATTAAAATTATCTCCAATCAAAGATAGTAATTGTTCAAGAGTTTTGTTGAAAAAAATTTGGCATTATTCCCATATTAAGATTACCTCCGACCTAAGATAGTAACTTTTTCTAGATGCCATTTTTTCAAGTAATTTTCACAAACTAAATATGATAAAATATATTTTTGTTTGTAATCATTTTTTCAAATAAGTGATTCTCAAAAAATATCAAATTATCCTATAGTCTAACATAATTTGACATATCCCAATCAAACGAATCCTAAAGAAAATCATAAGTATAAAGTTATTTGGTTTTTTGTGATAGCATATCAATAAATATTATAAGATGAATAATTTATCATTTGAAGTAAATATAAAATTTGATAGAATTTAGGTCCTATTTGAAATAAAATTTAGATCATTTTTTTTTATTTCTAAAAACAAAACTATAGAAACCAAGGCAAACTATATGTTTGTTACTATTATTTTACAATTTAATTTTTTAATTATTTATAACAATAAAACTAACAAATCATTATTTTTATTATTTTAAATATAAGAAACAACTATACGAACATCACTACCGCCACCGCCACTACCTAATTTGCTGCCTCCATCTCACTGTTCCTACCATCATCGCAACATAAACTACTACAACCTCTATCACAATCATCATGTTTAGTAATATTTTTAAAACTAATTGACTATACATATATACCAAACATATTTATGTTTTAAAATTTTAGAAAATGAAAACTAAATTTTTATTTTTTGATTAAAAATTTGAATGTATGAAAGAGATGCCGAAGAACATCTAAGAGGTGAAAGTAAAACTTATGGAGAGTGTAGAGATTTTATTAGTGGAAATCATAATGTCTTTCATGCACGTTCAAAAATTGCCTTCATCCTCTAAGAATGAAATGCGAGATATTTTAATCTTACTCCACCACACCTAATTCTTCCATCATAACCCAAGGTGAAGCCTGACATCAAATGTTGGGAGAGCAAAGTAATAATTTTTTAAATAAAATATTTTATAATAAATAATAAAATAAAAATATATATAATCAACATATTATAAAAATATTTAATTTTATGTATAAATAAGGATAAATAAAAAATATTATCTTATATCATCTGCAAAATGATTTTGATTGTATAAAAATTTTAATAATCTCTTCCACATTAAAGGTTGAAGAATAAATAAAAGGTTAAAAAATTAATAAATAACTATTCTTTCTTTGAAAAATTTATTATTTTTAATAAAAAAATAATATATAAATTAATTATATGGTCTTTTCTCAAAGTGATGGACTCATAATATGTGTAAGATTAAAATACTGGATGGGCAACCATATAAACAAATATATAGGTAATAAGTATTTTAAAATTTTTTGGGGGTGCAATGGCCCCTCTGGTCCCTCTTATACTCCGCCACCGAATTCATAACCATAAGCTTTTTACTTTTTGATGCTGTATTTATATTGGAATCACATTGGGGATTGTACCATGAATAACAATTTGAAATATTTTTCTAATATCTATGCATAGATTGAATATGTACTCGTAAATTTTATGTACTCGTAAATATGGATATAGATTGACATCAAATGTTGGAAGGACAAAATAATAATTTATTAATAATTTTTAAAAAAATATTTTATAATAAATGATAAAATAAAAATACATATATATCCAAAAAAATTATAAAAATTTTAATAAATATTTAATTTTATGTATAAATAAAGATAAGTAAAAAATATTACCTTATGCTATCTGTAAAATGATTTTGATTGTATAAAAATCTCAATAATATCTTTCACATAAAAGGTTGAAGAACAAATGAAGGGTTTAAGAATAAATAAACAAATATTTTTAAAAAAATTATTATTTTTAATAAAAAAATTATATATAAATTAATTAATGGACTCTTCATGTGTGTAAGACTAAAATATTAGAGGGGCACCATAAATATAAATATATAGATAATAAGTATTTTAAGCCACTGATCCCAGTCGATGAAATTTTTGCTGTAAATATAGTAAATATTGCTCCTCGTCCCTCTTTATCCACTCACATGGATTACGATCTCCATGGACAAATTTATGTACTTCCTTTTACAAGAATCTAAGCCATCCGTGTGCCTATACTACCCAAAATGCAGTCAAGAACATGCATACCATGACATCAAACCATGCAAAAAAAAAAAAAGGGCCAATGGGAATTACCGAAAGTAACCAAACACATTAGAAAAATTCCGACTCATACGATTCCCATTCCATCGCATGCGTGACAAGGGAATCCATTCCACGATATTGAATTTATTCACCCATGCCAATGACCAAAATTCAATGACAACTCATGTAACCTCTTTATCCAGAATAATAAACTTGGGTGGTAACACCTCCCCTATTCGTCAAAAATCAAAAAAAAAAAAAAAAAAGGATCCCATGCATTTATTAGAAGGATCAACTGCATGAGTTACAGTTGCAGACCTCGGGGACGAAGGCGCAGCTGCCGTAGGGCTTGTTTGGAAGATTGCATTTGATGCGGAAGCAGCACTGCATCACCTGGCAGTTCGTCTTGTCGTTGGATGCACAGCACTTGCACGACGCGCATTGACGGAAGGGGGGATTGCCAGCATCAACACCCACGCCGGCGACACTGTGGATGGGGTGGTACTCTACCGTGCCCGCTGGTTCGAATTGGATGGTCGGCTGCGGCTCGAAGGCAGCAACGTCGTCTCCTGCATGCATGTGGGTCGTAAAAGATAGAGGACGTTAATGAGTAGGTGATGAGAAGAAAATTAGAATGGATCCATTGGGAGACGGAGAGAGGGAGAGAGGGAGAGAGGGAGCACCTTTCGCGGGGAGGGTGGTGAGTGAGAACGAAGATGAGGTGGGGAGTGACCTTGCCCATGGTTGTCAAGATCGGCAAGAAGACGCGGAGGGACAGAGATAGAGGGTTTGGGGAAGTTGGGTTACAGGACTCGACAGAAAAGAGGTTTCCTTATATTTAAGTAATCCATTTGCAAATTAAGGAAAGAGGTGTCAATTGATTGATTTGTTTCTTTTCTGTAGGTGGAGGGCAATGATCTACCATAAAGGTCGAAATGATGATAAGCAGTATATCCGGCTATATTCAGTAAAAATTCCTGGCATAACCTGGCTATATGTGGTAGGGTTCCAAAAAAAGGAAAAAAAAAGGTTAATATTTACTTTAAAGGAAAAGACAAAAATTGATAGACCAAAATGGTGAGAAATAGTGTTTATACAAACTCACGGATTTGCCTAAAATTCATTCTTTCATGATGATGTAAAGACAGATGCATTGATGGATAGACTATGCAAGATGCTTGTGGTTCCTCAGGGGGAATGTTAATTGGTTGGAATTCTTAACTCGTTCCTCCGATGAAAAAGAAGAACTTTTTTTTTATATTTTTTTAATGAAAACGGGAGGGAGATCCACCCGAAGTTTAGTGTGATGTGATAGTTACATGCAGGAAGCTTTTTACATGGTATTCTTGTGGGACTGTGGGCCCATTACACTTTTATATTACAAGGAAAAATAGAGCATGAACGTCCCACAATATCTTTTAATTTGCTTAGGCGTTCTTTCAGCCTCCAAACCTTCTCCATCTTTCAGTCGCGTTTCCTTCTCTTTTTAACATCGTAACAATGGCCTGAAGGTAGCGTTTGTTTTTGTTTGAACAGCAAAATATCCATTCTTATAGTGATGAAACGAATCGGTTGAAGACGACGTTTGGAGATGGGCTATATTTCTTTCCTTCCAAAGCATCCAACACACTGTCCCCACTATGATATCCCATGTTTTATGCTGAATTTAGCTCAAGAGCCACTACAAAAAATTTGACTAATTACCATCGCTAATAATCATTTTACCGTCGCTAATAACCCACTATGATATCCCATATTTTAGACTAGATTTGGCTCGAGTCACTACAAAAAATTTGACTATTAGCGATGACTAATTGCCATCACTAATAGTCATTTTGCTATTGCTAATATTATTAGTAATGGCTTACCGTCGCTAATTGATGGTCGAAAAAATTCTAATCACTCTTATTAGTGATAGAATTTTTATCCATCGCTAATGAAGACTATTAGTGACGGTATTAGTGGCGGTTAAGCTCCATCACTATTGTTTCCTTATTTTTAAATAAAATTTTAAAAAAAATTTAAAAATAATTAGCGATGACTTTGTTGTCGCTAATGCCGTCACTAATAAGTATTAGGGATGGCTGAAGCCATCGCTAATATTGTCGATGATATTTAATTTTATTTTTTAAAAAAATTTGTAATAATATTTTGTTATTAGAGATGCTAAAGCCATCACTCATCGGTAATAGTTAATTTTATTTTTTTAAAAAATTATAATAATATTTTTTAAAATCTTTTTTAATTGATCACAATCAATTATAGTTCTTAACATCTGTTATAATTAAAATTCAAAGATAATATGACAATCACAAATAAAAAATTAATTATATTATATTAAAAATATAAATTATACAATTTTACAAATAGTATCAAAAAATATAATACATCAAGATAAAAAAAAATAGCCCAGATCCTCCTCCTCGTCCTCCTACTCCTCTCCAATAGCTGGTGGATGAGAGCTGGATATTCCAACATTCTAAAACAAAAATAAAATAAAATATTATTAATAAGTTTCGTTATAGCGACGTATCTTTTGATACGGAGGTATATCTTTTGATACACTCTTCTGATTCTCAAACAGATTATTCCTACACATTTCATTCGATGATATAAAATTATAGACACCTCCATCCTATTAATTAGATGATTAGATTAAATTTTTATTCCCTAGATCCTCTTTTCTGACTCAAGCCTAAATATGTAGAGCTTTTAAATATGAAAACTTATAACAAGTAAAAGAGTTTACAACCTAATGTGATGGCTGGGACAACGAGCCCAGCTAGTCATGCAGCTACAGATCTTGAAAAATCTTCGTGACTATATCACGGACGATATTCCGAAAGCTCTGAGGTTATTGGCTCAAAAGTCTCTGCATGACCTCCTCCATGTGTGCATCGCTCTAAGTCTGGGACGTCGAGATCTATGAGGATGTCGAAGAGTATCTAGCTGTTGGAAGGTCGAAGCTGTAGTCAAATCCTATGATCCGACTCCTGCTCACCCCTCTGGTGATCCTGAGCATCTCTCAAGGTCGAGGGGTTGAGTGGATGGATCATCGCCATACCGTGCAACGACATACTTCACATAATCAGTCTGTACAGTTCAGAAATATATTAGTTCTAATATACATATCAAATCCTATAACAACTTAATAAATACAGTTTGAAATTCTTACCGTGATCTGTTGCGACCTAAGATCTAAATAATCTTCAATCCTTCTAGATTTGTGTGTGGCATCCCACAACTGCAACTATCCTAGTGGATGACCTAGCTACCATGTCTAAATAAATAATAAAATTAAATCAATTAAAGCATACATATAAAAATTTTTACAGTTCTAGTGAAGAGTTTTGGTATAGATTTCTTATCAGTCTATCGACCACAATATGTATGCTAATGGAGCCACCCATGTGCCTGATCGAATCCTGTTGGATGGTCCGATTCTGTCAGACTTTCTGCCGTATACTAGCGTACTCCTCGCTGCTCCACTGATCGTAGAAGACCTCCCATACGTCTGTCTACATCCAATGATCCCTATAGAACTTCCAATCCGATAGTGACTGAGAATCGAGATACTTGATGGTAGACTGCCATAGGCTATGTAATCTATCTCAAAATCTACGTATAGCTACCTGCTCAAAGATCAGACGGTCAACCTCCTCATCCTAAGGAGATACGAATCGATAGTACCCCTGCAAGTAGAAGTAAGCATTAATAAATAGAATACAAACCTATCATGAATTATTAAATTAAATATTTTTGACTTATCAGAAACATCTCACAGGCTGCATCACGAGCCTCTGACGGCCAACTAGAGACTTGTTCACCGGCCCCGACATCAATCGTCAGATGATCCTGGTAATCACACGAGGCACAGAGCTCTCTATAAATATGTTGCAAAATTGATTTTGAATAATAAATATTAGACTTTACAATAGCTAAATTTTAAACATATTCAGTAAAGATATAATACTTACGACTGACTCTAAATGTGGATGAGCTCTCTATCCTCCGATTGAGTCAAAGGTACCGTGAATCAGGCGGTCCTCTACCATACCTCTGTGTTTAGGAGCCAGTCACTAGTGCATGTGACTTTGGGGTCATTGGTGACCTCCTGTCCTCCGAATCGAAGCATAAAATATCTAATATAAAGAATTTTATACTAATTAGTAAAGGATAAAATAATATAAACGAGAATACCTAAAGTGTTAGAGTTTACCGCGGGGTGTGAGATGTGCAGAACCCTACAAGCTAGCCACATGATCGCTCTCTCCTTGAGAGTTTTGTCGTCCATTGGCACGGGTCTAATCTCTGAAAGATATGATGTATAATCTCTAAAAATAAAGATAAATAGATTTTATTTTTTCGATGCATCAAAAGTACATATGCCATCAGATCATAAGAATTTCAACTCATCAACAAGAGGCCTTAGATATACATCAATGTTTCTACCAGGATGTCGTGGTCTAGGAATAAGTAATGTAAGAAAGATATTATATTCTTTCATGCATATCCCAGATGAAAGATTGTATGGAGTAATAAAGATTGGCCAATATGAATAAGGGACCGCTGCATGACTGAATGGTATAAAGCCATCCGTAAATTGACTCAATCGGATATTGTGTAATTCCTGAGTAAATAAAGGATGACAAGCATCAAATTACTTCTATACCTCACTGTCCGATGGATGACTTATCATATTGGAGTGCTTGCAAATCCCTTCTTTGTGCCATCACATCTGTCCAGTAGTACTCTTGGACAAATAGAGTCTCTGAAATCTAGGAGTGAGTGGAAGATATCAAAGAACCTTACATGATATGTCCTTCTGATTTCTATCTTCTTATCTCGATTTAAATCAGCTTTCACCACATATATCATATGAGTTCTTCAGTTGGTCTTCCTTGTAGAAAAGTATGCAATCATTACGGCATGCATCTATCTTCTCGTATCCTATGCCTAACCCTTTCAATATTTTTTTTGAAGCATAGAAGCTCTCAACAAGTTTTTCATCCTTGGATAGTATCTTCTTTATTAGTGCTACCATCCTATCATAACAATAGACCGTCATATTAAATTTGGCCTTCAAATTCAACAACTTTAACACAGCTGATAATACAGCGTGTGTTTTACATTCCAATCATAGTGGTTCATCAGTATCTTTTAGCATAGGGTAGAAATTATTGTTGCCAACTTTTGGATCGCCCTCCACATCCTAGTTAAATTCAAGACCAATCGTATCCATAACTATATCTACCATTCTATCTGTGTCCCCATCCTGCTCATTTTTAATCCTTGCAACTTTTTCCCACGTCTCCCCATGTAGGCACCAATGCTTGTAGTTAGATATAAATCCACTCTTATACAAAAGGACAGTAATTGTATCTCTATCAAATATTTTTTTATTACCACATCTGTTATAAGGGCAACGAGCCTGTCCTTGATGTAAGAGTACTACATTTTTAAAAGTAAAATCACAAAAGTACTCTACACCCACCTTATATTCAGCAAAAATCACCCCATCGACTACTCGATGGTTCATCTAACTATGGTCTATGACACACTATATAAGAATATATTCTGTATACACATAAATTCAAAGCAACTACTAATTAATTATTTTATTATTCAAAATAATTTACATAATAAATATATCCTATCA
Organism: Elaeis guineensis; assembly: GCF_000442705.2. Classification (NCBI taxonomy): domain Eukaryota; kingdom Viridiplantae; phylum Streptophyta; class Magnoliopsida; order Arecales; family Arecaceae; genus Elaeis; species Elaeis guineensis. The sequence goes on from NC_025997.2 coordinate 122,697,538, forward strand.
ACAACTAAAAGGTATAGAATATCCTATCCCATTCAGAAAATATATTAATCCTATAGGTCAATTATCGTAATCAAATGATACACAGCAGAGATCGAAAAAAATTTTGATAATATTTTTTCTTAGTTCTCCCTATACGGCTAAAGATGTGTGGAGAAAACTAAGAAAAAATACTATCTGAAATTTCTTTCAAACCCTCAGCATACCGCTTGATTACTGTAATGACGTATAAAATTATTTTCATTTCTCAAACTATCCATACTAGATAATCAATTGATCAATATATATAATTCTTTCACTAGTATAAAAATATATAAATATATGGATACAGTAGAATATGTATATTAATCACAAGATGTTACTACAAGGGAAGAGATTTTTAGTGACGAAATAATTTACGATGGATAGAATTTTCATTGCAAATAACAACGTCAACGACGGTAAAAAATTTTTATCGATAATAAAAAAATATTTACAATGAATAATTTTTTTAATCATAAATAAAAATAATTAGCTACAAAAATATTGCTTACGTCGTAATAAACAGAATATTTATGATAAAAAATTTTATTGTAAATAAAAAAAATATTTATTTAAATAAAAAATATAGAGATATTATCGATGAAATTATTTACGTCAAAAATATTAAAAAAAATTTCGATGAAATCAAATTTTGCATCGTCAATAACATTATTTACAATAAATTTTTTTCATCACTAAAAAGTCAAAAAAAATTAAAAATTAGATATTTTCAATTATCTATGATGTCAATTTTAGTCACAAATAATTTAACTATTTATGACCAATAAAGATTTTTTGTCACAAATTAAAAATATTAACAATGGATAATTTTATTACTAATAGTTTAAAAAATTAGATAAATTAAAAATTTAAAATAGAATAATTATTTACGATAAAAATATAACATCGTAGATAATAACATATTTATGACAGAAAATAAAATTTTCATCAAAAAATATGGAACATTTATGATGAAATATTTCATCACTAACAATTGAGAAATAAAAAAATATAAAATTTTAAAAAGTAAGTTATTTGCTATGCTAAAAAGCTTTTTTTCACGATAAATTTTTAGATGAAAATAATTTTTAAATGAAAAATAAGTCATTTTCTTAACGATGAAAATATTTTCATTGCTAATATTAATATTAGTGATGGAAAAATATTTTTTGTCATAAATATTCAAGTTTTAAAAATTTAAAAATAAAAGATAATTTGTGATGAAATATTTTCATCATAAATAATAAACTATTTATGATAATAAATCATATTATAATCATAAATCTCTAATTATTTATGATGAATTATTTTTATTACTAATATTTAAAAAAATAATTTTAATTTTAAAAAACTAAACTATTAGCGACGCAACAAGTTTTTTCTGTCGTTAGAATGAGTTTTAACGATAAAATATTTCATCGCTAATGGTTAAAAAATTTTAAATATTTAAAAAAACTTTCATATTGAAGGATATATATTATAATAAATATTACTATATTTATAAAAAATTATAAGATAGTTTTAAAAAATAATATATGCAAAATAAAGTTATGTAGAATATCAAGATATATGTATATAAAAGACACGTAAAAAATCACAGCCTATAAAAATTATGTTATCGCAAATGCTGGGCATGGGAGGGTCGAAGTGGATGGGGTTGATGAAGGCATGCTTGAGATGATTACTTTTATTTCTATTCCTACTTTCTATCATGGTGTTTTTTCTTATGGTTTTTGTCATTCTAATATGCCTTTCTCGAGTCTCTAATTTTTTACATGCAAAAGTTATATTTTTAACCTTTAGTTTTGATCCAGAAATAAGATCGATAAATATCAATTTACTTAGTGTAAGATAAAAAATATTATTCTATTTATATTATATAAAATAACATATAATTTTGTATATATAAATCAATATATAATATTGGTTTGGAGTAAAATGAGTATGTCAATTAAAATATTTTCCTATCTTTGTTTGATTAGTCCATTTTGTGTTTTGAGGTTGCCCTCTCCAAAATACCCCTAGACCCCCAAAAGCGGAGGTAAGATTTGATCCCATTTTAGTTGATCCAACAACCAAAGACTTTACCAACTTAATATGTGTATATATATACATATATACATACACACACACACACATATATATATATAGACACACACATATACATACACATATACATACATACATACATACATACATATATATATATATATATATGTGTGTGTGTGTGTGTGTGTGTGTGTGTGTATACATATATCACATATATCATTGCATTATCCAAATTAAAAAAAAAAAAATTGAACGATTATTAACGATGGAAAAAAAAATTTTGTTGCTAATTATATAAATAGTGATGAAACAGCATATTTTCATCATAAATAATATTTTTTTGGGGCGTGAATATTTTCAGTGGAAAATTTTTTTATGGCGGAAATTATTAGCAATGAAAACACTTTTCCGTCGCTAATAACGTTATTAGAGATGAAAATATATTTTTCATCATAAATATTTTTTTATTCAATTTATTTACGAAGAAAATTAATTATTGACGATGAAAAATTACGTCGCTAATACCCCGCGTCTCTTCACGTTCCATCAGAAACTCATTTTTCTTCCTCTTCCCCCCCCACGGCATTCGGCCTCCCACGTTCTTCTCCCTGCCTCCCGCCTTCTTCTCCCAGCCTCCCTGCCTCCCGCATCCCCTCCAACTTCCTCCGCCGTCCGGAGCTCTTCCGCCGTCGCTGCTGCCGTCGAGGTGAGTCGTGTTGGGCTTTTTTTTTTTTGGATTGTGTTCAGGCCGGGGACAGGGACAATGAATGGCGCGGGGCCAACGTGCTACGGCTGGCATTCCGGGGACAGCCGGTTGGGCCGAGACGGTGGTTCGCAGCCACATGGGGCCTGCGGGCTGTGGCCACACGGCGACCGGCGTGCCGTTGATGGCCACCTGGGCTGGGACTGCGGGCCTACATGCCGGGGCCTGCAGGCCTGCATGCCAGGACTGGCATGCCGGGCACAATGCTGGCGTGCCGGGGACAGCCGCATGGGTTGGGATGGCAGCCCGCTGCCGCGTGGGGCCTGCGGGCTGCGGCCACATGGTGGCGACGTTCCGTGACCGACGTGCCGGGGATGACCGCTTGGGTCAGGCCTATGTGCCTGCGTGCCGGGCATGATGCCGGTGTGCCATGACCGACGTGCGCACCGAGGCCTAAGGCTGGGGAGGGGCGGGTCGGGCTGGGGCTGGTTGGGTGGAGTCTGATCGGTCGGGTTGGGCCAAGTCGAGCCGGGATAGGGCGGGTTGGGTCGGGTCGAGTCGGGCTGGGACGAGTTGGGTGGAGTCGGGTCCGATCGGGTCAAGTTGGGGCGAGTCGGGTGGAGCCGAGTCGGGTCGGGTGGAGCTAGGGCGGGTCGGGTCTGGTATGGTTCGTGCCAGGTCGGGGATGGTTGGGTCTGGGCCGGGTTGGTTCTGGGTTGGTCCGGGATGAGGCGGGTCAGGTCGGGTCGAGTCGGGTGGAGTCGGATCTGGTCGGGCTGGGGCGGATCGGGAGGAGCTAGGGTAGGTTGGGTCGGGTGGAGTCCGATCTACGTTGGGTTGGGTCCGATCTGTGTCGGGTCGGGGATGGTAGGGTCTGGGTCGGGTCGAATCCAGGTCGGGTCAGGATGAGGAGGGTCGGGCCGAGTCGAGTCAGGCTGGGGCGAGTCGGGTGGAGCCAGATCGGGTCAGGTCGGGGCGGGTTGGGTGGAGTCGGGGTAGGTCGGGTCGGGCTGGGGAGAGTCGGGTGGAGCCGGGTCGGGTCGGGCCGAGGCGGGTCAGGTGAAGCTAGGGTGGGTCTGGTCGGGTTGGGTCTGGTCCGATCCATGCTGGGTCGGGGATGGTAGGGTCTGGGCCGGGTCAGTTTCGAGTCGGGCTGGGATGAGGTGGGTCGGGCCGGGTCGGGTTAGCCTGGGGCGAGTCTAGTGGAGCTGGGTCGGGTCGGGTCAGGGCGGATTGGGTGGAGTCGGGGCAGGTCGGGTCGGGTCAGATCTGGTCCGGTCCATGCCAGGTCGGGTCGGGTCCGGAAAGTGCCGGGCTGGGCTAGAGCATCCGAATTATTATAATTATTGCATATCATTATAATTGTTACATATTATTATAATTATTGCATATTATTTTTTAGTGTCACTGCTGAAGTAAGTTAATTATTTGACTGATTATTTTTTTCACTAACACAATGCACATTGCTGTTACTTGTTACAATTAAATTATTTTATGTGCTATTTTATATGCTGCTAAAATTATAAATAAAAAAGATATTTTTATTTTAAAAAAAATTATTGAAATTTTTTATCAAAAAATTTTAATATGAAGTTATTCTTTTTTGATAAATTAGAAATCCATCTTCGAATGTCTGTTCAAAGATGGTACTTAAATTACATTGAGCTATAAATTCTCATTTAGATTTCGATCTTCATCGAGATCGAAACTTGGATGTCCCATATTTGAGCTTTTTGAAAAAGTAATAATATTGTTGTTGTTAATAATTGATATTTCATTTCATTATATGGTACTCAGTAGTTATCTGTCTATTATTCTCCAGGTATATGGTGGATAGGATGCGTGGGCACCATATCCACATCATATAGAACCATGGAGAGATGCTGTCAAAATTTTCATAAAAATAAGATGAAATATCCATTAATAACAATAGTGAGACTATTACTTTTTTTAAAGAGATAGGACCATATCTGTTAGTAATGATTTGAAAAGAATAGGATCATATATTTTTACTTCATAATATCTACTAATAACAATAGTGAGATTATTATTTTTTTGAAACGGATAGGGCCATACCTGTTAGTAATTATTTGAAAAAGATAGGATCATACATTTTTACTTCATAAAGGGATAGGATCACACATTTTCTATGTTAATGTTCAGTCTGTATGTCTTTTTTAATATGTGTTATTTTGTATGAAGTGATCCGGATCTGGATCTGAGTCATAATTTTGCTTGAAATTCAGAATGCGATTCAGTCTGAAATTCAGATCGGGATTCTAAATATCATAAAACTTTTTTTGGTTGTTAATGATTTTGTGTTTATTGTTAGATGAATATCAACAAAAGTTGAATGAATGCTAGAGAAATTTTTTTGCCTGAATATCGAAAAAGAGTTCGAGATTTCATTGACTTTGTACGGCATAAGACTGACAGTGCTAGTCGGATAAAGTGTTCATGTAAGAAATGTGTCAATATGGTATATCGTCACATAACACTTGTTGAGGAGTATTTACTATAATATGGTATGGATAAAAAGTATACTTGTTGGACATGGCATAGGGAGGGTGATCTGAATGAGGTGATGCACGACGATGACGATACTGAAGATGATAGTGATGCTGGTGGATCTGTCGAACATAGTAGTATAGAAGAATTATTAGATAATTTACATTAAGGTACTTGTTCGAATGTATTGATGATTACTGTTGCATCTGAAAGTAATTCTGATCATGAACATAATATCCAGCTTGAGGTACAAGGGACCTCTAAACAGTTTGCAAAGCTTGTAAGGGATGCAAAAGAGCCACTTTATCCAAATTGTACAAAATTTTTCAAGTTAGAATTTTTAATAAAATTGCTTCATATTAAAACCATAAATCGATGGAGTCAGAAGTCATTTGATCAAATTTTAACATTGATTAAAGCAGCTCTGCCCGATGGAGAGAGACTGCCAAAATCATATTCTGAAGCAAAAATATACATGTCAAAAATTAGACTTGACTATACTCCTATACATGTCTGCAAAAATGACTGCATATTATTTTATAAGGATAACGAACAAGCAACTGAATATCCGAATTGCGATGAGCCTAGATACAAAATCGATAATAGGAAAGGAAAGAATGTATCTCAAAAGATTTTGAGATATTTTTCATTGATTTCAAGACTTCGAAGATTGTATATGTCCACAAAGATAGCTGAAGAAATGAGATGGCATTATGAGCAGTGGATTTTAGAGAAGAACATACTTAGCCATCCGACTGACTCTTTAGTGTGGAAAGACTTCGATGCAAAGCATCCACACTTTGCGAGTGACCCACGCAATATCAGGCTTGGTCTAGCGATAGATAGATTTAATCTCTTTAGCAATATGAGTACCTCTTATAGCATGTGGCCTGTGATGCTAGTTGTATACAATGTGTCACTTTGAAAGTACATGAAAGAACCATTTATTTTTATGTCACTGTTGATTCTGGATTCGAAAGCATCAGGTAATGAAATTGATGTATATCTACGACCTTTGATTGATAATCTGAAGGAGTTATGAGAAAATGGGGTTCAGATATATGATTCTGTGAGTCGAAGTAATTTTAAGTTGCATACTTCGATTTTATGAACTATAAATGATTTTTCGGCATATGAAAATTTATTTGGATAGAGTACCAAAGGATATCTGGCATGTCCAATATGCAATAGTGATGCATCCTCCTTACATTTAAAGCACGAACGAAAAATATATTTTATGGGTCAACGACGGTTTCTTCCTACTAATCATTCTTGGAGGATCCGTTATAATCAATTCTTTGATAGTAAGTCTGATCGACGTCCGTCACCCAAAGAGTTAAGTGAATCAGAAATTTTAGAATAACTTGAAATCATTGAAAATATTCGGTTTGAAAAAATATCGAATACTCACAAACGGAAGCGTACTGAAGCTGAGCTGAATTGGATGAAGCGAAGCATCTTTTTCGAACTACCATATTGGAAGCAGCTACTACTTCATCTAATCTAAATGTAATGCACATTGAAAAGAATATTTGTGATAATATCATCGGTACTGTATTGAATATTTCAGAAAAAATAAAAGATGGTACAAAAGCTCGTCTTGATCTGCAGGAAATAGGAATCCGATCAGAGTTGCATTTAGTTCGTCGAGGTGAGAGATTTTTTATGCCACCCACATGTTATTCGCTATTTGGAGAGGAAAAGAAGAATTTTTATGGATGGATCAAAATCGTAAAGTTTTCTGATGCATACGCTTCAAATGTATCGCGATGTGTTGGGAACAACGACGGTAATATCTCTGGCATGAAAAGTCATGACTCGCATGTGATGATGCAACATTTGCTTCCTATGATCATGCATGGCTATTTGGGTGGTGATGTTCAAACTGCATTGATTGAGCTGGGAGTATTCTATCGAGAACTATGTTGTCGAAAATTGAAGATTAACTTACTTGAGAGATCAGAAAAAGATATCGTACTCATTCTTTGTAAGTTAGAAAAAATTTTTTACCATCATTTTTTAATGTTATGGTGCATCTGGCTGTCCATCTTTCAAAGAAAGCTCTTTTGGCTGGACTGGTATATTATCGATGGATGTATCATATTAAAAGGTAAAGAAGTTATACGTATTTTGTCATATCAATTATAAGATGTAAATATATTTATAAAATTTAAATTCATTTTTATTTACAGATTCTTGTGCACCTTAAAAAAATATATGCGCAATAAAGCAAGGCCTCAAAGATCTATAACGGAAGCATATGTAGTTATCGAGTCTGTCACATTCTGCTCGATGTATCTTGATGATATTAAAATAAGATTCAATCATGCAGATCGTAATGTAGACTGTGAATGGGGTGACAATGAGCCAACGTTGTCTATATTTAAACAAATGGTTCGACCTATTGGTGCAAGAAAATTTGAATTTATGGACGTGAATGAGCTATCCAAGGCATATTTTTACATTCTAAACAATTGTGAAGAAATTAAAGATTTTATTGAGTATCATCTTACGATACTGTTTAATAATCAAAAAAAATTTTCATATCGGTGTAAAATTAAAAATTATAACTTCTTGCAGTGAGCACAAGAGTATACTATGTAGAGAGAATAATACGGATACCGATGATCGACATAGGAGAAAATTTGCAAAAGATTTGGTGATCTTATAAGTTGCATTAGTGATATGTTATTTATTTACTTATAAATAATATTATTTCAATCAACATAATTTTTTATCTTATGATGCAGATGAAACATAAGTATTTCAATAAAGAAGTGGGTGCAACCGATGAGTTGCACAATTTAGCATGTGATTCCGATCAAAGGGTTAATCACTACACATCCTGTATTATTAGAGGAATGAGATTTCATATAAAGGAGCTTGAGATGCAACGACGGATCCAGAATAGTGAAATTACTATAACAGGATATGAAGGAGAAGAAGAGATTGATTATTATGGTGTACTGGTAGTATCATAGAATTGAAGTATGTGTCCAGTAATTCTGTATTTTTGTTTCAGTATGAATGATGGGATATTAGTAATAAAAAGATCGAGATTCATGTCGATTCATAATTTATCAGTGTAAATCTTGCACGAACATGGTACCAAAATGAGCCGTACATATTAGCAACTCAAGCGAAACAAGTAATATATTTGAAGGACCTAAAGTATTGAGGTAATTGGTATGTCATACAAAAAATAACACCTAGAGGCAGATATGACATACCAACTCAATTAGAGATGGATGAAATTTTGGATTTACATGAAGAGAAAGCTTTTCAGTAAGAAGAACAAACATCAGCCGAATTTTTGGTTGATGAAGAACTTATAACGGCACCTTTGAATAGGGCTCATCTCCCGTCCAACGAAGTTAAAGCTAATTTTGTATCTAATCTGGATGAGTCGGAGGGCAACGATCAGTTCATAAATGACAATAAGATAGAAGACGATATGTATATCGATTATTGCGATTCAGATAAAGATCTACACATCGAGGAAGATACGAATATTGATGAGTAGATTTTTATTCTCAGTTCAATTTTGTGTTGCAATAATGGTATGCGATATAATTGTATTCATTAGAATGTTATTTAATTTTTATTATTATTATTATATAATATTATATTTATTTACATCTCAATTCTTGCAGATATGGCACCAGAAGATAAATGACGACGGTCGCGTTCACAGTTACCTATAGACAGCTCGGAGGTTGAGGCACCTTCATCGATCTCCATGGCCTCACCAACTCGAGTGTTAGAGGATCTTGCACTGGCAGATCCCAGTGAGCTGACTACGACTGAGCCGGATCCTAGTGAGGCTGGTCTCAGTGGTATTAATCATTACACTTTATGTATAATCAAATTTGATTCTTTTATTTGGATCATACTAATGATTTGTTTATTATTATTTCAGGTTAGTCTACATCAGTGGCCAGGTGAGGGCGACGACCATCAAAGAACCTTGCTTTAGAGCGTTGGAGATATAAGCACCCGAGATAGCATCTCCGAATAGAGATACCGACCGACTACACCAGACCCATTAGGGGATGGTGTGAGCCATGGCAAACCGAGCTGGGCATCATATGCTGCAGCTATGCCCCGATGACGCTCTTCAATTGGCATCATGTTGTCCCAATTTAGAGACAGATTTTCTACACCCACTTATAGATAAAATAAATTATATTACGAATATTTAATTTGTATAGTATTCTTCTAATATTTGTTATTGATGAAATATATTTGACATCGTCGATTTCGAGGATGATCGTGTGAGGCGAGCGATCGATATCCATCTATCCTTGCACTTCAAGGATTATTGTGGTCACATGCATCAGCATTGGTACCGGGTGGTGCAGGCTGATGAGTAGGAGGCAGTACAGCTACAGCCCTACAACAGCATCACCATCGATGATTGGACTTCCATATGCTGGCATTACGAGGATCCGGCATATCAGGTTACACATCTAAATTTTTTTTTAGATTTTAATGACTTAATCATTTATTCTTAAATTATATTTGTTATCTACTAATTTTACTGTTAATTTTACAAAGATGATATACCCAGAATGCGGTGAACCGGACGAGACAAACTGTGCCGCATTATAGGAGTTCGAGATCATTTGCACACCACATAGAGCACATGGTACGTATTTTTAAAATTTTTAATTATGATATATTTCTCTAATTATTTAAATTTTTTTTAAATAATTCTCAAATTATAGAGAGATGCTGAAAGTGACGAGCTTCCTGGTAAGATCGATATCTACCAGCGGATCCACCAGCGACGGTCGGAGGAGTGGACGACGAGGAGTCGGAGCTCTTTGTAAATTTTTTTAATTAATTTTTTATTCATAATTTGATCTTTATTAAAAAATTAAAATAACTTTAATTTTTATTTTCAGGATCGTATGATCGACATGAGATCCCAACCTATCTCTGAGGACTCGACCATACCCACAGATGATGAGATTTGTGATCAGATGCTCAGTATGAGATCTTGTTATGCTAGGGGTCTAGGATATGGGATCACTGCTCCTCCATCTTCACGATCATCTAGGGCTGAGATCCATTCTACGTGCCCTGCTCGATTGATGGAGGTACAGAGGTAGACTGTCGAGGATCGACAGCAGGCTGAGCAGCAAGCTCAAGAATTGACAGAATGCATCGACCAGTATCCACAGTTCCAGATCCAGATGATGGATCGGATGGTGCAGTGGAGCAGACGATCCAGATGCTGAGACAGCAGCAGATCGGTCCGAGCTCCATCGTCGGTCCGAGCTCCGTCGAGCATTCTCCATCCCCACCTCGTTCTTCATATGCCGATATGTGATGGCTCTTTGATGTATTTTTTAAAACTCTTATAATTTTAATTTGATATAATAAAATAATAAAATATATTTATCATTTTATTATGTAAATTTTTTATTCAAAATTTTTAATTTATAAAAAATATTATACATATAACTTAAAAAAATATATCCAAAATTTTTAAAAAAATAATTAGTGATGAAATTATTACCAATGAAATATTCATCGCAAAAAATTTATAAAAATAATTTAATTTTTTAAAAAATATATAATTAACCGTGATAAAAAATTTTCATTGTAAATACTTATTAGCGACGTAAAGTTTCATCGAAAAAATATTTATTTACGACGTAAATATTAGTCATTAAAGTTTTTTAATTATTATTTTTTATTAAATAATTTTTTTTATGATGAAAAATTTTCATCACTAAAAGTGAATAATAGCGACGAATATATTTTCGCCACTATTAATTATTATTAGTGATTATTATTTTCATCATAAATTATTTTTTTTATGAATAAGTTTTTTTATTTTTTATTTTTTATGACTAAAATTTTTTATTATAAATTAATATTATTTGCGATAAAAATAAATTTTTTATCATAAAATATTATCAATGATGGTATTTTTTGTGACAAAATTGTAGCGATAAAGTTTTTATCGCTAATCATTATTAGTGATGAATTTGGCTTATTAGCGATGAAATTTTTTTGTAGTTAATAACTTATTTTCTTGTAGTATGTTTATAGTTTAATGCAATGCAAATTTTTTTAAAATTAGCATCTAATTAATTACTTAAATTAATATCCAATTAAGGGATGCTGTAGAATATATACTCGACCCTTGCGTGAGGACTGGATGCCCTGTACACCGACTGGGATCCGAGGCCCAAGCACGTAGGGCACATCCTGATTCTATGTTTGCAATGCTAACCGGCACCTTTCATTGGCCTGAGCGTGCCCTGGATGCCTTGGATGCTAGCTGGGACCCAAGGCCCGAGCGCACAGAGTACACCCCAACGCCATGTTTGCAATACTGCCCATCACCTTCCATCGGTCTGAGCGCACAAGGCACATGGGGGTTGGATGTCTTGAATGCCAGCTAGGACCCGAGATCTGAGCACGCCCCGACCCTATGTTTGCAATGCTGTCCGACACCTTCCTTCGATCCGAAAGCTCTACATGCTGAGACCAAAGTCTCATGCTTCTAATTAATTAACTAATTAAATATCTACTAATTAATTAAATTAATATTTAATGAATTAATTTTTAATATATAATTAAATTTAATTAATATAATTTAAATAAAAAATAACTTTTAGTGATGGCATTAGCATTAATACTCACAACAGAAGGTAGGCTGGCATGCAAGGACTGAGGGATGAGAGGACGGCTAGGGACGAGATGCTGACTCGAGGATGCAACCGCGAAGATGAGGGTGCGGGGATGGGGCTATGGGAAGGTGGCACGGGTTGGGGCCACAGGGTCAGGCCGACGGGGTGGGGACGCAGGGTGGGGGTCGTGGGATAGGAGCCGTGGGGTCGGGCCAGTGATGTCAGGGCCGACAGGGTCAGGGCAGCCGTAGGTGTGGAGGGATGCGGGCTCGGGTCCACAAGGTCAGGCCGGCAAGGTCGAGGCGGTCACAGGCATGGAGGGACATGGGCTCAGGGTTGTGGGGTCGGGCCAACGATGTCAAGGCCGCGGGTTGGGACGACCATGGGCATGGAGGGATGCGGGCTCGAGGCCGTGGGATGCCGGTAGAACGAGGTGGAGAGGGATGAGGCATTGGGTGTCAATGAGAGGATGTCGCTGGTGAGAGGATGGGGCGTTTGGGCACTGGCAAGAGGAGAGGATGAGGGAAGAGGAGGGAAGGGGGGTTGGACATCGACGATAGGGATCTGAGGGGGGTTTGGACACTGATGAGAGACAAAAAGAGGAGAGAGATGAGGATCGTGTGAGAGAAATTTTTTTCCATCTGGGCTTGGATATTTGTGGCAGAGTATTAGCAATAACAAGTCGCCGTTGTTAATACCGTCAGTAAAACTATTAACAATGACAAAATTCATCGCTAAAAATGGATAGCTGTTGCTAATACTTTTATCAGGGATAAAAATATTTTATTTATAATTTTTTAAATAATTTTTTTAAATTATTAGTGATGTTGAAGAACAGTCGCTAATGCCATCGATAAAACTATTAGCGACGACATATTCTGTCACTAAAAACAGAGAGCCGTCGCTAATATATTTAATTATAATTATAATCAATTTTTTTAAAAAAAATTAAATTTACAAGTGATGATAAAAGTGTCGCTAATAGATCATCTCTAATACCATATATTAGAGATGGCAGAAATACAGTCACTAAAAGTCATCGCTAATAACTTTAATATTTTAAAAAATTATTAATATTTTTAAAATATATTAATTTTAAAATTTAAAATATATATTCATCATTCATTATCTAAATAATTATCATTAAAATATCATCATAAAAAATCACCTCGATCCAATAGCCCTAGATATGTCGATCATTAAAATTCGATTTTAATGGTCACGAATGACCGCATAATGATTTGATGGATAGAGATCATTGATTGATCTAAAAATTTATAATGATAATTTTGATGATATTTATGATATACTATCAAAATTTTACTTCAATCGAACATCATTATCATAATCAATTTAACACGGGATGATTTGGACTATTAAATGAAAAAAGAATGATCAAAAGGCCAAACGACGTTCAATTATAAGGTAATTTTTTAGATAAATGATCTTTACTACTATTTTGATTATTTGTATGGTGGTGATCATAAAATTTAAATTATGCGTATATGAATGATCCAAAATTATATATCTCTTGATACTCATTCTTAAAGTCCTTAAATAATTATACTTATGCTTTTGTAAAATCTGCTTAATATAGATGGTTTATATATGTATAATTTAGATTTTATGATCACCATCATATAAAATAATTATAGTAACAAAGATTATTTATCTAAAAAATCATCTTAATCGGACATCATTTAGCTTTTTCATCACTCATTTTTTATTTAACGTCGAAATCATCTTATGCTAAATTGACCATGATAATGATGTCCGATTAAAATAAAATTATGATAGTATGCTATAAATATCATCAAAATCATCGTAGTAAATTTTTAAATCCAATGGTGGTCTCTATTTATCGGATTATCATGCGATTTTTCGTGCTCATCGAAATCAAATTTTATTGATCAACATAGCTAGGACTACTGGATCGAGATGAACTTTTATGATGATACTCTAATGATAATTATTTAGATAATAGATGATGAAAATAATTATTTACTATTGCTAATAAGTTTAATATATATATATTTTTATTTTTTATGATGGCAACTTTCATCGCAAATAGTGCCATCGCTAATGATTATTAGCGAGGCTCATTTTATCGCTAATACTCTTTTCACCATCGCTAATAAATTTAATAAATAATTTTTTTTTGAGATGGTTAAATTCGTCACTAATAGTACTGTCGCTAATGATTATTAGAGATGGCAAGCACCGTCTCTAATACCCTTGCCGCCATTACTAATAAATTTAATAAATAATCTTTTTTTGTGATGGCTTATTTTTTGTCTCTATTTTTTATTGATAAAAATTATTATTAGAGATGATAAAAATACTATCGCTAATAGCCATCTATAAAAAAATTATTAATAATAAAATTATTACCGTCGGTAATACCATCACTAATAATCTTTATTAGCGACGATTAAAATACCATTGCTAATGGCCGTCACTAATATCTTAATTTCTTATAGTGAGTGAATATCTCTGTTCTCTCCAAAGATCGTCGATGATGTTAGAGTTAAATTGAATGTTAATCTTCCATCCGATTTGATCCCAAATTTGTTTGACGAAGTTGCATATATGCTGTGAACAAATGGCCTTAGCTGTATGTATTTCTTTACAAGGTTCTTAGCTGTCCATAATTTATTTTCAAATAGGAGCCAGTTGAAGATTTCTAATTTTACTAGGAGAAGTGTTTTTTATATTATCGATGCAAAGTACGATATTATTCCCCCATGTGAGAGCCGGTTGTAGCATTTTCTAGTTGAGTAATTCCCCCTCACATCCCATTTCTATATGGTCTTGTCAGGTGTGTTTGTTAGATTCACTTCTAATAATATTCTAATGATATACCAAATATAATGATCACATATCATTTTAATATTTATACATTATTTCGATATTCATATCACTCGAGTAATCACATCACCTCAGTGATTATACCAAACAGCACCTTAGGTTTTTATTCCATCGATCCGACATATTTATTAGAAGGATCAACTGCATGAGTTACAGTTGCAGACCTCGGGGACGAAGGCGCAGCTGCCGTAGGGCTTGTTTGGAAGATTGCATTTGATGCGGAAGCAGCACTGCATCACCGGGCAGTTCGTCTTGTCGTTGGATGCACAGCACTTGCACGACGCGCATTGACGGAAGGGGGGATTGCCAGCATCAACACCCACGCCAGCGACACTGTGGATGGGGTGGTACTCTACCGTGCCCGCTGGTTCGAATTGGATGGTCGGCTGCGGCTCGAAGGCAGCAACGTCGTCTCCTGCATGCATGTGGGTCGTAAAAGATTGAGGACGTTAATGAGTAGGTGATGAGAAGAAAATTAGAATGGATCCATTGGGAGACGGAGAGAGGGAGAGAGGAAGCACCTTTCGCGGGGAGGGTGGTCAAGAGAAGAGTGAGAACGAAGATGAGGTGGGGAGTGACCTTGCCCATGGTTGTCAAGATCGGCAAGAAGACGCGGAGAGAGAAAGAGAGAGAGGGCTCGGGGGGGGGCGTACTGGGGTTACGGGACTTGATGGAAGAGGGAGGTTTCATTATATTTAAGCAATCCGTTTGCAAATTAAAGAAAGAGGTCTCAATTGATTGATTTGTTTCTTTTTTGTAGGGGGAGGGAATGATCTGCCCTAAAAGTCGAAATGATGATACGAAGTATATCTGGGTATATTCAGTAAAAATACCTGGCATAGTCTGACTATATGTGGTAATGTTCCAACACATCGGGGAAAAAAAGGTTAATATCTACTTTAAAGGAAAAGATAAAAATTGATAGACTAAAATAGTGACAAATAATATTTATGCAAACTAACGGATTTGACTAAATTTCATTCTTTCATAATGATCGATGTGAAGCCACTTGAATTGATAGATGAATCGACTGTGCAAGATGCCTTGTGTTTCCCTTGGTGGAATGTTGATTGGTTGAAATTCTCAACTCTTTTCTCTCACGAAGAAAATGGTCTCTTCTTTTACATTGATCGTCCAAATGCGCTGTGTCTCTCTCAAGAAAAATGTCACCATTACTTTGGTGTATGGTCCTCATGATGACAAGCTTCTCCAGTCTTTCAGCAGCTCTTGAATATGGAAATGTATTTAATAAACTCTGGCTAATTGGGGGTGACTTTGATGTCACCAAATCTCCTAATGAGCTTAAAGGTCAGCCCCAATCGACAAGAGACCACCTTTCCTTGGATTTTATAGTTTCTCTTAATCTAATTGATTGGAGCTTAAGTGGAGAGAATTCACCGGGACTAATGGTCGTGGTTAACTCTCTATGGCCAGACTGGATCGATTCTTTCTCTCCCATAAATGGGAAGACCTCTCCTCGCTTCCTTTCAAAAAGTCTTAGTGATGGAGAGAGAATCAATAGAGACTAAATTTTTTTAACACGCCAAAAGGAAGGGTAGAACCAATAAAATAAAAGTAGAGAAAACTTTGCTCATAAACTCTTAATTCATATAGAAAGAAAATAGTTCTAGGTCATCCCACTCCCATAAGTTTTAATAATATATATATGGTTTGGACTTTGATAGTCAAATATAAGTTGTAAGACTGAATTTTAAATAGATATTAACTAAAACATGTTTCAAGATAGCTAGCATTAAAAAGAAAAAAAGGTTCTTAAGAAAGCTATTGATAAGCCCATGCCAGCAAAGTATCACTTGGTCACTCCATCATCCTCTCTAGCTGGAAAAGGACCCATCCATGAGTCAGAAATCTCTTCTCCAAAGTAAGTTATTAAATCTCAAACATTAAAAAAAGGATGACTCTGAATGTCTACAGAAAGCTCTACCTTATATGCATTATCACTAATCTTCTTTGGAATTCTACATGGGTTGATCTTCTTTTTCTTGAGTTTATTGTAAAAAACTAGTTGGGAACTGTTCTTTCCTCGAATATACGCAAACAAAGTCAACCTTATTGAAAATTTTGAAGTGACGATGAGCATTTGCAGCAAGTTGATATTTTTTTATTACTCTCTTCGAGTTTTCTTATATTATTTGTATTTTTATTTTTCATTAGATATATTTATTTTAAATTTTATGTTTTATTTTATTTTTATAATACTTTTGATTGATCAATTTTCATTCATTTGTTATATATATTCTTTTTATTTTTATTTTTAGATGATTTTAGTTTTTTCAAATTTAATACCCATAATTATATATTCAATTTTTTATAGCTTTAACATCGATCATACAAATATAATTTTTATAATTTGAAGTTTTCTATTGCATCTTTGGTTATTTATCTGTATCTTATATCTCATCTTGTGCTTTTGTTCTATTCTTGGTATTTTTGCATGTTTTGGTAAATGCACTTCCAACAAGTGAGAAGTTTTTTTTTTCTTTTTATATTCAATAATTACTCATAAGGGCCTATTTGGTTGTGGGTAATTTGGCATAAAAAACTAAATCCCATGTTAGATTTTTCATGTTTGGTATGAAAAATGGATGGAAGTGATAATAAAATGAATGGTTGATTCAATATTTATTTTTCTGAGAGAGAAGGTAAAATAATACCACTAGGGAGTGGTATTTAGTTTCCATACTGGATTACAAAGTGGCATAATTTGAAAACATCTTTTATTGATAAAAGTATCCTCACTTACATTATATTAATATTATATTAACTAGATTAATATAACTAATATTAATTATAAAAGTATAATTATATTTATATTATATTAATATTGTTAATATATATTAATAATAAATAATAATTAATAAATAATTAATAAATATTTATTAATAAAATATAACATAGGGTTTATTAATTATTGTATGTATTTATATACCAAATATACTAAAATTTATTTATAAGAAGAAATATATTTTTTAATTTATGTATAATTAATTTAAAATATTTATGAACTAATATAAATATATTTCAAAATTTGAAATAGCTAATATTGACAACGTTTTTGTGAGTGGGCCATAAATAGCTAATAAATAGATTGAGAAAAAAATGTTATTCCTTAAATTCTTTGTTTAAGAGCTTGTTGGAAATTTGACAATATGCCATATAAAATTACCTCCAATCAAAGATACTAATTTTTTTTGACACCATTTTTTGGATTAATTTCCTCACTAACTACACATGGTAAAATATACTTTTCTGACAATCATTTTTCCAGATAACTAATTTTTAAAAATTATCAAATTATCTCATAATCTGACATACCCCAACTAAATAAACCCTAAAAGAGATTATAAGTAGGAAGTATATTTGATTTTTTGTGGTGGCATATCAATAAATATGTTAAGGTGAATAATTATCATTTGAAATAAATATAGAATTTGATAGAATTTTGGTCCTATTTGATATCAAATTTATTTCTTATTTTTAAAAATAAAATCATATACATGCCAAGTCAAAATATATGTTTGTGGCTATTATTTTTAAATTTAATTTTTTTTAATTATTTATAAAAGTAAAAATGAAAAATTATTATTTTCACTATTTTGATCTTAAGAAACAACTATACCAACATCACTACCACATTACCACCACCACTTTTGCTACCCCCATCATCGCAATCATCACATCCACTATACTATCATCATCATTGTCACTAATTATACCATGTTGTTACACAATCTGCATTGCGAAATACTGCAACCTCCATCAGAATCATCGTGTTGAGTCACATTTTTAAAACTAATTGATTATGCTTGTACACATACCAAACATATTTATATTTTAAAATTTTACAAAAAATGGAAACTAAAATTTTATTTTTTTAATTAAAAATTACAACGTATGAAAGTGATGCCAAAGAACACCTAAGAGGTGAAAGTAAAATTTATGGAGTGTAGAAATTTTAACTGTGGAAATTATGGTGTCTTTCATGCACGTTCAAAAATTGCCTTGATTTTCTAAGAATGAAAAGCAAGATGTTTTTATCTTACTCCACTGCTCCTAATTCTTTGTATCACAACCACAAGCTTTTTATTTTTTGATGCTGTATTTATACTGGAATAACATTGAGGATGTCCCACCAATCATGATCTACTTCAGATACACCTTCTGAAACTTTTTTTAAATCCGTAGGTTGAATATGTACTCGTAAATTACTGGACGCATGGTTCCATCGTGCAGGTTAGAAAACAGCGTGCCCATCTCTGAAAATTTTGCGGTAAATATAATAAATATTGCTCCTTCTCCTCCTCCCTTTCTATCCTCTCTCTGTGTCTAACATGGATTACGATCTCCATGGACAATTTTATCTACTTCCTTTGTCAAGAATCTAAGCCATCCGGGCGCATATACCACTCAGAATGCAGTCAAGAACATGCCTACCATGACATCAAACCATGCAAAAAAAGGCAAATACGAATAACCGAAAGTAACCGAACACATTAGAAAATTCCGATTCCTACAATTCCCACTACAACGCATGCGTGACAACGGAATCCATTCAACAACGCTGAATTTATTCACCCATGCCAATGACCAAATTCGATGGGCTGGCCTGGAAGCCTGCATTTGATGAGGTAGCAGCACCACATCACCGGGCAGTTCGTCTTGTCGTTGGATGCACACCACCTGCACATAGCGCATTGACGGATCGGGGTTTTGCCAGCATCAACACCCACGCCGGCGACGCTGTGGATGGGGAGGTACTCGGCCGGGTCCGCAGGTACGAATTGGATGGCCGGCTGCGGCTCGAAGGCAGCAACGTCGTCTCCTGCATGCATGTGGGTCGTAAAAGAGGTTAGTGAGTAGGTGATGAGATGAAAATTAGAAAGGATCCATTGGGAGATGGAGAGAGGGAGGGAGGGATCACCTTTCGCGGCGAGGGTGGTCAAGAGAAGAGTGAGAACGAAGATGAGGTGGGGAGTGAACTTGGCCACGGTTGTCAAGATCGTAAAGAAGATTACAGTACTTGACGGAAGAGGGAGAGCAATCCGTTTGCAAATTAAGAAAAGAGGTTTCAATTGATTGATTTGTTTCTTTTTTGTTGGGGGAGGGAATGATCTACCATAATGGTCGAAATGATGATAGGTAGTATGTCTGGCCATATTCAGTAAAAATACCTGGCATAATCTGGCTATATGTGGTAGGGTTCCAATACATAGGGAAAAAAGGTTAATATTTTCTTTGAAGGAAAAGATGGAAATTGATAGACCAAAATGGTGACAAATAATACTTATGCAAACTCAAGGATTTGCCTAAATTTCGTTCTTTCGTGATGATGTGAAGCCAGCTGAATTGATGAATGGGCTGTGCAAGATGCTTGTGCTTCCTCCGGTGGAACGTTGATTGGTTGGAATTCTCAACTCTTTTCTCGAAGAAAAAGATCTCTTCTCTTATATTGATCGTCCAAATGCACTGTGGCTCTCTCAAGAAAAATGTCAATATTACTAATTTGGTATATGGTCCTCATGACAAGCCTCTCAGGATCAATTTCTTTCAGGAGCTTTTGAACATTAAAAAATGAATTCAGCGGACCCTGGCTAATTGGGGGTGACTTCGATGTCACCAAATCTCCTGATGAGCTTGAAGGTCAGCCCCAATCGACAAGAGACCGCCTTTCCTTGGATTTTATTACTTCTCTTGATCTAATTGATCTGGGCTCAAGTGGAGGGATTTCACCTGGACCAATGGTCGTGATCAACCCTCTATGGCCAGACTGGATCAATAATTCCTTCTCTCCCAGGAATCGGAAGTTCTCTTCCCTACTTCCTTTCAAAATGCCTTGGCTAGATCGATGTCTGAACAAACCCTGATCATCCTAGACTGTAACTTGAAGTTCCAAAGAAACAGAATATTCAAGTTTGAGAATTGGTGATTTAAAGAACCTAAGTTGCTCCAGTCAAAAAAAAAAAAAAAAAGGAACCTAAGTTGCAAGAGATTGTTTTACAGAACTGGAAGCACATTACGGGAGATCGATGCAAACTCAGTAGTCTGCTCGGTAGAAAATTTGAGAAGGATGAGAACATCTTCAAAAGCTTAAGCTGGCTCAGAGAGAATTGCAAACAAGGATATGAAGGATAAACTCCTCCATGATATCGAACTTCTGGATGTTAATGAAGAGAGTACATATCTCATGGCTTCTGAAGTTGAAATCAGGTGGATTCTCAAAAAGTCCCTGCATAAAATCTATTCTAAGGAGGAAACTTACTCGCACCAATGATCTAAAATTACTTGGTTGAAGGAGGGTAACAGGAACACTGCTTATTTTCATAAGGTAGCTTCCGAAAGGAAAAGGGCACAACCACATTGCTTCTCTGATGGTTTATGGGGTTGAGCTTACCAAGAGCTTGTTCTTCACACACCTTCTACAAAGAGCTTTTTGGAGTAACAGCTGCAACATCCATTCATTTTGACTGGAGCCTCATTTTTGACAATATTACTTATGATCTAACTTCGTTGGCTGATAATTTCACTTTGGAAGAGGTGAAACTTGCCGTCTACTCTTTTGGAGGGTCGAAGACCCCGGGACTAGATGGCTTAACTCTAGCTTTTATTTAGTAGTTTTGGGAATTTATATAGGAGGATGTATTTACATAATTACATTGCTTCAAGATTGTTATTCTGAAAAGCCAGATTTGGACAGGCTCAAATATAAAGAAATATTCAGAAGGATAATCTTTCCACACTTTATTGATTCTCAAGAGTTACATATATATATATATATATATATATATAGAGAGAGAGAGAGAGAGAGAGACAATGGCTCCTACAAGAATGGAAGGTAAAATACAATTAATACAGGAATGAAAGAAAATATACAATCAATCAATATGATTACAAGAATAAACTAATGGATACACATGAAAAGGGAAAGGTTGAAAAATAAGCAAGATTGAATAAAATCTTCCGAGAGGATCCTTGATACTTTCCTTAACAAGATTGAATAAAATCTTCCTAAAAATCAGGGAGGATCCTTGATACTTTCCTCAATAAAATAGGCATTCGTCATGCTCATCCCTAAAAAAAAAGATGGTTTGCTCATTGTCTGTGAGTTCCATCCTATTTGTCTGCTCAATTGTATTTACAAGATTATCTCTAAAATTTTAGCCATTAGGCTTGCAATATTCCTCCCCACCTTGATAGATGAATCTTATAATAACTGGCTTTCATCAAAGAGTGCTCTATTCTTGAGAACTTCAATTCTGCTCATGAGATAATCGATTGTTCTTTTCTTTTTTTGATAAAAAGAGGAGTGGAGAATTACCATCCAATTTTTATTAGAAGAAAGGATGACAAGAATATACAAGATGAAAGAGAAAACTAAAGAATTAAAACAAAGAAATACAGCAAAGAGAAAGGATATCTATTACGGTCAATCTCCTGTTGCGTCCGTTGTCGGAGAAGAGTACCTGCAAAAGAAGTTTGCACTGACCGGAGTTGTGTCCAGCGGGGACCCTCCGATGCTTAAGTCAGTGGAGAGTGGTGAACAGCAAATAGAATTTTAAAAGTGGCAGAGTCTCAACCCAGAAGTACCCTTACCAATTGCTATTTGTTTACCTCCTTTTATAGATGAATGGTTGGCAACTGTCTGTAATGGTTAGACACATAGGTTCCGCTCGTTTCGACATTATCTGATCGTGAGATGGGTGGTTGTACCTACTATTAATTATGTTTTTGCTATTACACGCTTCCTGTGCTGGCAGTTTCTGGTAAACCGACTATATGTCGGTAGTAGTCGTGGAGATCCGAATGAGCATCGATCGGTAACTCTGATACGTCGATGGTCATCGGTCTAAGATTAGTCGAGTTATCATGGTTAAATCTATCAATGACTGAGGATAGCCGACTGTAAGTCGACCAGCTAATTATTAGTCGGTATTTTATATTCATGAGGTCGATTTAGAGTCGGAATCAGGGGTCGGTTGAATTATCCCAACAGTAGCCCCCCACTCCTAAGTCCAAGGTAGTCTGATATGCATGTCGTCACGTGGTCTATCACGTTGGACGAAAGAAGTTGTCACGTGCCGTTTCGAGCACCGATTCGACTACAGACATTAATAAGTTTTTGAAATATGAGAGGTCTCCAGCTATTTTGTTATTTTGATAACTGTGAGATCATCATTGGGATGTCATTTCAGAAAGATAATTCGATGTCTGGAGAATCTGGATGATTTGATTTTGACTGATAGATTTTGGCACATATCCGGATGTCATTGGCTTTGTGCTATTCATGTGGATAATGGTGATGTGGCGTAATTTGTGAGTAGGTACGTTGAACCGTCCGATCAATGGTCGGTCTTGATGTAGCCACATGTCAACATCTGAGGAGATCTTGGTTTGAATGACTTCATTCGGACCGTTGAGAGATTATATATATATAAAGTCGCTTTCATTTGGACTTTACTTTTGCATTTGTCGCTTTTTTCTACAACAGAAGGTTCTGCCAGAAGGTTTTGCCCCAGTGTTAGGAGCTTCCGAGTTCTGTTCCTTGCATCATCTTTAGCTCCAAGTCAAGTTCCCCTTTCTTTCTCTTAGGGTTTTTTTTTCTTTTGGTTCTCATTTTCAATGGCAAGTAAGAAGGCTTCATCTTCTCGAGATAGTCGGTCGAAGAATTCGACCGACGATTCAACTTCGGGTCTGAAAATGAAAGTCTCTTCCTTATCTGGACCCAATATTGAACGGCTCCGAAAATACTACTGTATCTCAGAGCAATATCAATTTTTGGCTCCTGATTCGGATGGTCGGATGAATTCTCTTTCTCCAGATCAGGTTGCATTCTATGTCGAGGACCTTTGGATTTCGATTTCGAAGTTCGTCCGAAATCTTCTTGACTATTACTGTCTTTGTCCTGCTCAGCTGGCTCCGAACTCCATCCGACTGATTATTAGTTTTGTTTTGTTATGTCATCTTATCCTGATTGATCCTTGTCCTTCTTTATTTCGGCCTTTCTTTGTTCTTCGTCCTCACCCTAAGGCCAAGGGTTGGTAGTTTTTCAATCCGAGGAAGGATCTTTCTTTTATCTCCGATCTTCCATCATCCATTTATGGATGGAAGAATCAATTTTTCTTTGCTTCTTCTTCAACTCCTTGGGGCTTTCCTTTATGCTGGGGCGATCCGAGAACTAACCCTAATGAGAATAGTCGGATGGATTCTACCGATCACGAAGATTTTCTTCGATTAAAAGATATGAAAGTTCCACCACAACGAGAGCTGATGAGCGAACAGGCTCTCTATGATGCCATACTTAGTTCGATAACTTTCTTAGATATAACATAGTCGGTCACTTCACTTTTTTTTTATTTATTTTTGAATTTTGTATTGATTTTTTATTTTTTGATTACAGCTATGCAGACGAGGGCTCAAGTTTTAGCTACTGACATCCACTCACATGCTGCCAAGAAGAGGATAGCGACCGATGCTGAACCTTCCTGACCGTCAAGAAAGAGTTGGGTTGATACTCCGTCGATACCGACAAGGGTACCTAACGTTTCATCAGAGATAGTCCCCGAGCCGGTCCTAGTGTTGTCAGCCCCGACAATGCTTCCTTCAACTGACGTACTGTCTGCTGGAGTCAGAGTGACGAGAGATAATCTACTGATGGTTCTGCACCATGGCAGAACCATCAGCGGCTCCATCAATAGGGATTCGGGCCAAATCAGAAGTCGTGATCGAATTCGAGCAATCTACTGCTGCACCAGTTGTTCCTCCAGTGGAGCGGTCTCAGGCGTAGTCAAGCACTGACTTTGCTGTGGTCTCAAGCATGCGACCATCTACTGGAGATCGGGGGAAGGCACCGGCAACTTCTACCGACGATGGGTCATTCGCGGGCCTTCTCACCTTCTTCGACATCCGAATCCCCACCAGTGAGTCAGCTCTGGCCAATCCATTATTAGCTAGATGACTCATCGAAGCTTCTCTTCTCCCGACTGATAGGGAGAACAGGAAGAATCAGAAGGTATCCGAGATGTTTTCTTCCTTTTACCCGACGATACTTGGGGTAATTTTCCGACATTCCTTCTTTTTTTTATCTGACTTGACTTATTTTTTCTTTTCAGTGGGCGCACGATATGCATGCTTTAGAGAGCGGATATCAAAAAATTATCGATTTTTATCGATCACAAATAGATAAGGTGGCGGCCGCCAACGCCAAAAAGACTGCTGCAGTCGAACAACTACAGGCGACAACTGAACGGAAGAAGAAGCTTCAAGAAGAAATCTCCCATATAACGGCCGATCTTCAGTCCCCCAAAGTCGATCTTGAGTCAGCTCATCAGAATATCACGTCTCTCGAGTCTCAAATTAGGAGCAAAAGCACTCCATCAGTCGGCTCTGGAGAGAGAGAGATGGCTGCATTGAAGAGCTGGAAGCGGAGCGCAGAAAGCATCGGGCCACCTTAAAGAGGCAGGCACTAGCCGATGCTGAGTCAGTCTCCGCAAAGGCTGAAGCAAAGTTGACGAGAGGTGCCCTAAGTTTGGCTATCGAGAACTTTAAGGATTCAAAAGAACTCAAGGAGAAGATTCTTGAGGGTGGATTCGCCTCCTACTGTATCGGATACGATGATGGCTGAGATGCGGTCAAAAAATTATATCCAGACCTAAACTTAAGCAACATCATTCCTCCTAGTTCGGGAGAAGAGGCTACTGAAGAGGGCACCACACTGGCTGAAGGAGATACACCGACGGTGCCAGGACCTACTCCAACTACCAAAGCTATTCCAGAGCAAGGTGATGAAGAAATCGACTGATGATCAGTATAATATTTTTTTATTTGTAATCAGATAAATTTTATAATCGGACTTTGAGTCTAATTTTATAACCTTCTCTTCAATGAATGAAAAGAAAAATTTTTTAAGTACAGACTCTCTCTTTATATTTGTATTTTCAATATTGTAAAATCACAATCGAATAATTGATCACCCATTGATAAATCAGATATTCATTAATAACCATAGTAGAGTTTGTCTGTTAGTCGAGTGTCAGTCGACATACTTTACATACCTTTTAGGTATTTAGATAGACGGTGATAAGCCGAATATCTTTTGACTGACCGTAATCAAGTCGGTATATTTAGATATTTGATAGACAGTGGTAAGCTGAATATCCTTCGACTGACCGTAGTCAAGTCGGTGTATTTTCAATTCGATCCGAGTTGAATTGGTATAATATTTTGCTTAGTTAAAACTAAGTCGGCATAAATAGTCATTCGATTAGAGTCAATTTTTACAGTGAAAAATCGAGATATAGTCGATAAAATTGATCGATTATTTATCGGCCTATTGTCATTTTGTAAACGTAGTTGATTGAAGCTTTCACGATCCTGAATTTCAATATTTCATTCTAAATATTGTATATGTGAATAACTTTATTAATAATATATCTTCAAGTTATTGGCATTTCAAGTCTGAGAAATAGTTGTTCCATCAAGAGATTCTAGCCGATATGCACCCGATCAAAGTGTCTCGATTATTCTGTATAATCCTTTCCAATTTGGAGATAATTTTTTCTGATCCAGATGCTTTGAAACTTCCATCTTTCTTAGGATTAGGTCTCCTGAACGGAAGACCTTCGGCTTAACCTTTGCATTATAATATTGGACTACTTTTGCCGATATGCTGCCATCCGAACTTGAGCTTGCTGTCAGACTTTCGAAAATAAATCTAGATCAGCTCTCCAACATTCTGAATTGCTCGACTCATTATACTATTCAACTCTTATTGATGGAAATCTGATCTCAAGTGGAATCATCATCTCTATTCCATAGGTCAGGTTGAACGATGATTCTCCCATCGATATGTGAGGGGTTATCCGATATGCCCATAAGATCGGATACAGTTCTTCCACCCAAAGATCTTTAGCTTTATTCAATCTGGTCTTAAGAGCATGTAGAATTGTTCGGTTGGTTACCTCCATCTCACCGTTAGATTATGGATGGCCGACTGATATGAGCTTATGTGTAATATGAAATTTTGCACAGAACTCTTTGAAGTTTTGATTATCGAATTGTCGATCATTATCAGTGATGATGGTGTGTGATAGATCGAATCTACATATGATTGACTTCTGAATGAAGTCTTTCATCTTATTTTCAATGATTTATGTCAGAGGTTCAGCTTCCACCCATTTGGTGAAGTAATCAATGGCAACCACTATAAATTTTTTTTGACCAGATGTCAGAGGAAAAGGATCAAGTATGTCGATTTTTCATTATGCGAAGGGCCATGGTGCAATAATTGATGTCAGCTGACTGGCAGGTTGATATTGTATATTTGCATACTTCTGACATGGTTCACATCTTCGGACGAGTTCTGCTGTATTTTTCTTCATGGTGGGCCCATAATATCCTTGTCGTAAAATTTTATAAACCAAAGATTTACCCTCCAAATGATTTTCATAAATCTCTTCGTGAACTTCTCGGAGTGCATAGTCAACATCTGCTGGTCTCAAACACTTTAGTAAAAGAAGAAAGAATGATCTTTTATAAAGTTGGTCATTCATCAAAATATATTATAAGGTCATCCATCTAAGTCGTTTGGCTTCTGAAGGATCTGCAGGTAGAGTTTTATTGATCAAGTATTGGATGATCGGATCTATCTAGCTTGGCTCATCATTGAGTTGTAATACTTCTTTGACTTTATCAATACTCGACTGTTCAAGACATTCGATGAATATCTGACCCAGCGAGTTGAATGAAATGGTCGCAAGTCGAAAAAATGTATCCACTCAAGCATTCTTTATTTTTGAAATATGAGAGATCTTGAAATATTTTAAAGTTGATGTAAGATCTTTCTCTTTCTGAAAATACTTCATCATAATGGGATCTCGGACTTCAAATTCATCCTTGATTTGCCCAGTAATCAACTGTGAGTCGGTGAAGACCTTCAGGTTGTCTACGTCAAGTTCTTTGGCAATTTTCAAGCCGGCTAGAAGAGCTTTATACTCAGCTTGGTTATTTAAAGCTTTGAAATTAAACTAAAGGGCATATTCAGTTACAATCCCTTCGAAATTAGTGAGGATAAGACCGACTCCATTATCTTGTGCATTGGATGCTCCATCAATATGTAGCACCCACACCGATGTTAAGTCGAGCTCGAAAGTTTCAACTTGCTTTATTTTATTATTGGATTCATTCTCAAGATTATTGTCAGATATGATACACTCGACAATAAAATCGATCAAAACTTATGCCTTCACCGATAGACATGGACGATATTGAATATCAAACTCACTGAGTTTTATTGTCCACTTTGTCATTCGATCTGAAGTATCAGGTCAGTATAAAATCACCTTCAACGACTGATCTGTCAAGACAACAATGGAATGTGCTTGAAAGTATGGGCGAAGTCGCTGTGATGATATAACTAGGATGTAGATCATCTTCTCTGCCCTTGAATATCTTATTTCGATATTATGAAGTACCTTGCTAATACAGTAAATTGACTATCGAATTCAGTTTTCATCCTCTTGAATGAGTACCAAACTAACTACTTTCGTTGAAGTCGTCAAATAGAGATATAAAGTTTCTCCGACCTTTAGTTTTATAAGCAATGATGGAGACACCAGATATCTTTTTAGATCTTCGAAGGACTGTCGGCATTCATCTGACCATGAGAAGTCTTTTACTTGTCTTAAGGTCTTGAAGAAGGGTAAGTATCTTTCTGTCGATCTTAAAATGAATCGACTAAGTGCGGCGATCCTTCCATTAAGTTGTTGTATCTCTTTCTTGGAGCTTGGATGCTTTATATTGATAATAGTCTTTATTTTTTTGTGATTGGCTTAATTCCTCATTATGACACAAAAAATTTAAAAAAAATTTCGAAAATTATTTCAAATGCACACTTAGTCGGATTCAATTTCATCTAATATCGTCGAAGTATGCTGAAGGCTTCTTCCATATCTTAAATATGATCAGAAGTTTGAAAACTTTTCACCAGCATATCATCAATGTAAACTTTCATATTTCGTCCAATTTATACTTTAAATATTTTGTTAACTAGGCATTGATAAGTAGTTCTGGTGTTTTTTAAATCGAATGGCATTACTTTGTAACAGTAAATACCTTTGTCGGTTATGAAGGCTGTGTGCTCCTTATCTTCAGGTGCCATCCGAATCTAATTGTAACCTACAAAGACGTCCATGAAGCTTAAGAGTCGGTGTCTCGAAGTCGCTCGACTAGTTGGTCGATCTTTGGCAAAGAAAAATTATCCTTCGGACAAGCTTCATTTATATTTGTATAGTTGATGCAGATTCTCCATTTTTCATTGACTTTTTTCACCATCATTACATTGGCGAGCCAATCGAGATAATTAGCTTCTCTGATGAAGTTAGCCATGAGAAACTTGTCGACTTCTTCGTCGATGACCTTCTACCTTTCATGAGCAAAAGATCTTTTCTTTTATCTCACCAGCCTAACTTTAGGATCAATATTCAATCAATGGGTTATTACTTTCGGAGGAATTTCTAACATATCTGTTGCCGACCAAGCAAAAATATCGGCGTTTGCTCTTAGTAGATTCACTAATTATTGTCACTCTGGATCAGACAACTGCAATCCAATTTGGACCGTCTTCTTAGAATCTTCTTCTTTCAGTGGGATGGAAATCAGTTATTCAATTGGTTCACTCCTTTCTTCATTTTCTCTTTAGTCTAATTTATCAATAGACAAAGAGTCTTCAGATTGATTATTCTTTATAGAGATCGAGAAGCAACGTCGAGCAAGTTGTTGATCTTCATGTATTTCTTCGACTCCATTTCTTATTGAAAATCGGACTAGTAAATAGTATGTCGAAACTACTGCTCTCAGGGCATTAAGTCTAGGTCGTCCAAGTATGGCATTGTAAGCCGATAAAACTCGGATGACCATGAATGTTGGGAGAACAGTATTTTGTTATGGATCTGTTCCCGCAGTTAGTGGAAGAGTAATTTCTTCTTTCACGGTAACTGCATCTCCAATAAAATTGACTAATGGCATCAAGACTCTTCTGAGTCGGTCAGTCGGTAGTCGCATTCGGGAGAAAGTAGTAAAACAAAATATCAGTTGAGTTTTCATTATCAACTAAAATTTTTTTTACATCATAATTTGCTATCATCATCGAGACAATGACAGCATCATCATGGAGAATTTATATTCTCCAGACATCATCTTTCGAAAAAGAAATTATATTATCAAGTCATCATTTCTTCACCGACTCTTCTTCAGAAGTTACCCCCCATTCTTTCTGTCGCCCAAAGATCATATTGATTACTCCTACCATTGGTCGATTGTTGATTATTTCCTCAGCTTATGGCTGAGGCTGTTGCTCGATGAGAAATTGAGTCGGGCGATCTCATTGAAATTTTTCAAAGTAACCTTATCGAATCAGGACTTCTATTTCATCCCTGAGCTGGATGCACTGTTCGATATCGTGTCCATGATCACGATGAAATTGATAGTACTTCTTTCCGTCACGGCTCCTCAATGGCACTTTCATTAGTGGGGGGTGTCGAAGATACTCTTCTCTTTTGATCTCCATCAAAATCTGTATACAGAGAGCAGAAAGAGAAATATAGAAGTCATACCTACCATAGCTATTCAGCTTTGGACTCCGTCGTCGAAGTAAAACTCGTTTATTGGTGATTGACCGACTTAATTCGATCGAAGCTCCATTTTTCTTCTACTTCTTTTTTTGACATTTTCCTTCTGTCTAGCACCGATCAAAAGCACCTTCATCCGTGCGAATATATTTATACGCGTGCTCCAAAAATTCAGCATAGATCCAAGAGAGAGTCTTATCCAGAGAATAGGTGAATATGGATCCCCTCAGATCCCTCTTCATAGCCGATATGGCCATATCTTCATTGAGGTCCCTGATCTCAAGTGTGATCGCATTGAAGTGAGCCACAAAATCTCTTAAAATCTCTCTCTCCCCTTGCTTAATGGAGAAAAGACTGTCTGATGTTCGTGGTATCTTTCGACTAGTGCTGAAATGGGCTACGAAAGAATGTTCGAGCTGTTCGAAAAAATTTATGCTTCTCGACTGAAGCCCAGAATATCAGGCTCAAACAACCTTCCGAATAGTTATCGAGAAGTTGATGCATAGGAGGGCGTCGGTTGTCCCCTAGATCATCATGAGAGCCATGTAGCACTCTAGGTGATCAATTGGATCGATGGAGCCGTCATATGGCTCCATTTGTGGTATCTTAAATCAAGACAGAATCGGCTTGTCCAGGATGCACTGAGAGAGAGGTTCGACAGTGTGGAAGTCGTAGTCGCTGAAAGATTTCCGATCTTCCACCTACAGTCGGGCAAGTTGGCGGCCAATCTCCCTAAACTTGCACTCATAATCGTCAAGCTGCCGCTACTGAGATAATCTGAGGGTAGTGTCCCTCAAAGAATTTGAGGATGGAGAAGCAGAAAATGTATGCGGCCTTTTCTCCTTCTTGATACTATGTATACGGAAAGAAGAGGGAGAACACTGCAAAGGATGGGTGGCACGATGGGAGTGCCGAGAATGGATTGTCCATCTCAGTGAGAGTGTTGAGTCGGTCGTCACTCTGGAAATGAGGAGAGTGAACATCATGGAGGATAGCGGCTGTGCTTAGACGGCACTGAATGAGCCACCGACTCCTCCACCGACGGTTGCTGCTGTTGTTGTGTTTGTTACTGTTGGAGGCTATGAACTACCTCCATTAATACCTTTATTTGCTGCATCAAGGCTGCAATTTATGCGTCCATAGTAACTACAGGATCCGAAGAGCTAGGCTCTGTCAATGGGAGAGGAGGAATATCTTTCCGGCGGAAAGATTGTCTCGCAGATCCCATTGAATGTTGAGCTCTGGTCTTAACCATAGTTACTTGTATCTTCTCCTTATTTGGCACGCTAATCTGTTGCGGTCAATCTCCTGTTGCACCCATCATCGGAGAAGAGCACCTGCAAAAAAAGTCTGCACTGATCGGAGTTGTATTCGGTGAAAATCGTCTGATGCTTAAGTTAGTGGAGAGTGATGAACAACAAATAGAATTTTGAAAATGGTAGAGTCTCAGCCCAGAAGTGCTCTTACCAACTGCTGTTCGTTTATCTCCTTTTATAAATGAATAGTTGGTAACCATCTGTAACGGTTAGACATGTAGGTCCCGTTTGTTCCGGCATTATGTGATCGTGGGATGGATGGTTATACCCGTTACTGATCATGTTCTTGCCATTATACGCTTCCTGCGCTGACAGTTTCAGGTAAGCCGACTATATGTCGGTAGTAATCGTGGAGATTCGAATGAGCATCAGTCGATAACTTTGATATACCGATGGTCATCGATCTAAGATTAGCCAAGTTGTCATAGATAAGTCTGTGGATGGATGAGGATAGCCGATTATAGATCGGCCAGCTGATTGCTAGTTGGCATTTTATGTTCATGAAATCGATTTAGAGTCGGAATCGAAGGTCGATTGAATTATTCCAATAGTATCCAACTCTCCATTACAAATTTACGCACATCCCAATATTGATTCAGATAAACCACCAGTTATAAGAAAACTAGTACAAAAAAAGGCTGCTCCATCAATATCCACTTTTAGTACACACTTTGAGCCCATGGAGGATATCTTTGTACCACCGAGTTATCAATCGGAGGAAAAACACGTTAGGGAAGAGAGTTTAGTACAAACAAGAGAATGAGTGTCGAGCATTAATTTTCTTTTGCAAATGGACTTCCAGCCAGCAAATGTATGCATAATTTTTTGCAAAATAGAATAGATAGAGCTATTTTTCTGGAAAAATATCCCGTTGTTCCTCTCTTTCCAGATGAGATGATTGTTTCTCTTGTTCACTATAATGAAGTTGGCCTCGAGGGAATTCTGTGCAAGCTAGATTTAGAGAAGGCCTTCAATAAAGTTAATTGGGCGTTTCTATTCGATGTTCTCACAACGAGAGGCTTTCTCAGACAATGAATTGATTGGATCTCTTCCCTTCTCCCTTCTTCATCCATTGTTGTTCTTGTAAATGGGATTGCGTTAAATGGATTCGGTGTAGACAAGGTCCTCAAGGCCTACAACTGTAAATCATGCAGTTAATCCTTCTAAAGGATGGAATAAAAATCTCAATGCATTGGAATAAAATACATTTGGGCGCTGGCATGGGTGAATAAGTAGATTGTCGTTGAATGGATTCCCTTGTCATGCATGCTCATTGGAATCAGAATTTTCTAATGTGTGCACTACGTACTTGCTTTCTATTATTCCAATTTGCCTTCTTTTTGCATGGTTTGATTCATGGTAGGCATGTTCTACAGTCTTAGGATCGTATGCACATGGATGGCTTAGATTCTTGTCAAACGAAGTAGATAAATTAGTCCACATAGATCATAAGTTAACCCATGTGTGATCTAGAGAGAGAGAGGGGATAAAAAGGCAGGAGGAGGAGCAATGTTTGTTACATTTACAGGGAAATTTTCATAAATTGACATACTGTTTTTTATTCTGCACAGCAGAACCATATCTGATACGATATTAATTTACGAGAATATATTCAACTTCTGGATTTGAGAAGGTATATCTGAAGACCTTGAGGTTATGATAAAAGGAAAAGGAGCAATAGAGCAAGATTAAAAGCATCTTGCTTTTCATTCTTTAAGGATCGAGGCAATCTTAAACGTGCATGCAAGACTATAAATATTTTGCTAGTGAAACTTCCACTCATCTCGTAAATTTTATTTCACCATCTTAGGTAATGTTTGGCATCAACTTTATGTTCTCTAATTTTTCTCTATTTTTTTTTTTAAATAAAAAAAATAGATCATGTTTTCCTTTTTAATTTTTCATGAAAGATAGTCAAGCTGTCTGTTAGGAAAGCTTGAGAACAACTTCTTATGGCACTTGGTAGGTTTGGCACGAGTAAAACTCTTGATTTTTTTCTATGGCGAAAAGCTACTGAACTATTATTTTGCTTATAACTCTGGCAAAATTCCTGATATGAGGAAATTTATGCTTGAGGAAAGCATTGGATTGCCACCTAGAGTCATGAATTCTTCATCTCCTCTGCTGCACTATCTCCTCTACCCCAGGTTACTACTCATTCTCTGTTTTTTCCTTTCCAGCAGCACTATTATATTCACCTCTACTGTAATGTGTACTGGTTCACAAATCCTTTACAATAAATTTGAGGGAAGTGCCTCAATTCCTCCTCTTTCCCTAAAGAAAAGATTGGAGCAAAGTAGTAAACTAAAGGATAAGAAAAACAAGAAGCAAATGAGAAAAGAAAAGAAAGCTAAAGTAGACACAGAATTTTGTATACAGGGTTCCCCTTCTTGCTAGCAGTGATGCTGGTCCATGATAAGCTTAATGGAAGATATATCCTAGAAGTTTCTATTCTTGCTGTACGATTAATGCACTCCTTCCAAATTGTCCACACTATGTAGAAAAATAGGGATAATATCCTCATCGGTGGCCCAATAAGGATTGTAGATTATCAGAGAAGATGAAGAAGATAGTGTATTTTAGATGGTTTAGGAGGTCCCATGTGGATATATGCTTAGTCTCATATTAATTGTGCATCGGATGGATCTTTTGTACTTACATTAGGTTAATGAATACAAATAATACCCTTTTGATTAGCTTTTTTTAAACGAGATCTTGAACCGTTATAAATGATATCAAAGTGAACTCGGCCCATAATCTATGTAGACTAGGAGAAACAATAGCCCAAGCCCATTTTGTTTGACCATAGAATGATCGTGATGTCTATAATTAGATTATGATATTTATGATTATATTTGAATGGATTTCAACTCTTAATTTGATGAGAATATCAAAATTTAAACTGGAGGAGCATGTAAGAACTTGTGTTAGCCGGTTCTATTCAATGGAAGAACCGGAGTACTTAGCTAAAGTTATAACTAAAATTAGTCAAGCTCGATCTCAACCCAACCAACCCTTCGAACCTACTTCTTAGGCCTAATCCTAGCTAGTACTTACTCAGGCTTCAGTCTTTAGGGCGGGCCCTGGACTCGAGAATCAGATAGTATGCATGACAGATGAATAAAAATGATGGTAGAGAGAGGTTGGGGGGATAGAGAGAGAGGGAAGGGAGCATCGGAGGGAGGGAGAAGTAAAGAGAGAGGGCAAGAGAATTTTAGTTTTTTTATTTATAATTAATTTGATCTAATCTTATAATTAAAAATATTTTTTTATTTGAAAAAATTCTAACAAATTCGGGATGTGGTATCCAATATCTACAAGAGCTATATAGATGAGAGACAGAGGTGCACATTAAGTATATATTAATCTTGTCAATCGTATTTTTACATATATTAATGAAGATATGAATACATATCTTTCAGTCACAGCATTGACAAATGGAATGAAAAATAACATATTTTTCTTTCATTTAGGGGTAAAGTGCCAGTCATCAGCTGTGACTTACTGACACATTTGTAACTAGCGTTATCTATCATTTACCCATATCCGACTGATGTCTTAGTATTTAGAAGTTCTATTTGTCTCTATGCCTGAAGAATAAAAGAGAGGGCCTACCTCGTCATCCATTGGAGACCTAACACCTCATACCACCGATAACTTAAGCACGTAGAATCATGCATGCAAGATTTGCCCCAAAAGTCGTATCATTTGGGACGCATGTTCATTAGCGAGCGCCACTGTGATGCCTGGTATGTCCCTCAGCATAGATTGCTATTTCCTGTTTTAAGCAAACAGCGGATAATCACTTAAGAGTGTGTTTGGTTAGCCATTGAAAAAAAAAAAAAAATTATTTTTAAATTTTTAAAAAATAAAAATTAAAAAATAATATTTGATAATATCATGAAAAAAAAAGTAAAAATCAAAAATCAAAATAATCAAAATAATTATTTTATATATAAAATAAAAAAATTTTATTTTTTAAAATTTATTTTTTTATTTTTTTTATTTTTTTATCTCTAAAACGTCAAACCAAAAAATAAAGAGCTCGAATCCTTCTTCCTCGAGCTCTTCACCTCCCCACTCCCATCTTTCTTCCTTTTCGAATCCTTCTTTCTCGTCGAACTCTTCATCTGTCATCCCCAAATATTATTTTTTACTTTATAACAATGTTAGTTATCAAATATATTTTTTATTTTTTTATTTTTATTTAATAATAAAAATTAAAAAAATAAAAAATATTTTTAAAAAAATAAAAATCAAAAAAATGTAGCCAAATGCATCCTTAATTTTTATTGGTTTGGAATGCAGCTGCTGGTTTCTATTCAACACGTGAAAGCTAAACAGTGCCTAACTCGGCGGGGCCTCCGCCTCACAATGCGTAAGCCATGAGCGTGAGAATTGTAGGAATATCAAAATCTCAGAGACCACCGATCAGGAGAGAATTCAAAGGGGTTTGAACGTGTGAATTTGAGCTTCTTTCTTCCATAGTTGATCTGATTATGACGAGGTCCACATGAATATTCTATCACTCATTCTGTGACTCTTGTGACACGATGTTTCCTAGTGAACTGGCTAGCTCTACTATGATCGATGCAATCTCTCTCACCACCAACGCCTGTCTTCTTACGGAGAAATTTTTAGTTGGACCAGATCAACAGGGGCATAAAGCAACACACATAAACATACATGTGTCGCATTTTTTACCTTCTCATCCATCTCCGTGCATGTTGCTTACTAGCTTAGTGGTGAACCGAGGCCAACCAATAATTTCTCCTTCCTATGAAATATAGCTATTACTCTCTCTCTCTCTCTCTCTCTACATATATATTTATATATATAATATGCATTATGATCGTTATAGCAATGCTATAAAATATGGTTAGTATAAGGGTTATATTCAATAATGTCATTATTTACATAGTATATTTTACTATAAGTGCGTATGATCTTATTTGAATTTAGAATATCATAAAGATCATTCAGTATAAAACATCGATCTATTGCACAGCGATAGTTTGCTGTTTTGAGCTGTTATAGGATATTACAGCTAGCCAACTATAAACCCTAAAACAGTTCTAATTTTCTTGACAAATGATGGTTTCTTTTATTTGACATTGAATTTTTGAAGCGATACAGCATTGTTAGAACCCATGGGAAATGAGTGAAGTAATTTTCTCAAGTAGCCATCCTAGTGTTTATAATATACTACGACCCAA
The DNA here is from genome assembly GCF_000442705.2 of Elaeis guineensis. NCBI lineage: Eukaryota > Viridiplantae > Streptophyta > Magnoliopsida > Arecales > Arecaceae > Elaeis > Elaeis guineensis. The sequence continues at coordinate 122,734,504 of NC_025997.2, forward strand.
AAAATATAAAAAGAAAAAAAGATTATGATATATATATATACAAGTACAGCAAATCTGTAAATTTGGGAAAGCACAATATAAAATAACTTCATATTGAAAGAAATCATTGCTGACCACATCTCTATGACCTTCTAAGATTTCTTGCATGTTTTCAAGATGTTTTCCTTCTTTTTTAACATGAAATTTCATAATCTAGAAACTTTACATTTGCTTATGTACTATATCCTGTCATGAATCATTAGGCAGATGATCTCCTAAAAAGTAGATATACAGTGTGCTCCAGTACGCAGTGAGATGACGGGATTTAGGGGTTATTAATTAAATGATCACAGAAGGTGAAAAAAACCTTAATAATGTTTCCACTTGGCCCAACCAATGGGCTTTATCCTAATCTTTGTCATGGTTAGGCTGGTTTTTGCACTAATAAGCCAAACATTTTTTTTTCCTCAGAAGTTTGTCTGCTTCCATTTGTGATTTTTCTTCATGACCAGATACATTCACGGCATGAACTCATGGATCATTAACACTCTTCACGCGGTGACAAGCCACATATAAGTTTGATTACATATATAAATTAATGAAACACCTTCTCTCTTCTTTTTTTCACGAGACTAGATTTCTTTGCTCAAACGACAGGAAAGTAATGAGCAACAAATTACCATGGTGGAGCACGACACAAGACCATTAAATTGTTTCTTAGCTCGTGCAGGTCCAACTCTAGTAGTTGTCATATAGCTTGCTGCTCAATTGGTTTGACGACCTGAAATTCCAAGAAATCAAGAAGAAGATTTTGTTGTGCGAAAACTTGCGTGGGATCCAAAGTTAGTCCATTTGAGAATACCAAAAACCAAAGTAGGCGATGAGTATGCCACCTAATTTTTTGTCCTTAATATTGTCCTTTCATGGTTCACTTGCTGTTTTGCCTATCCTGTTGCTAGCTTATCTTTCTTCCTAGACATTATTCTTTGTCCAAGTTGTTGGATTTGCATGTTGGCATTTCCATTGAATACAAAGACATGAGTCAATCAAAGCTCTTGGCGCTTAATCAGCAGGTCTAGCTTTGTTCATTAAATATTGTAATCTAAAATTATTATGGTCCAATAGACGTAAATTAGATAGCTGTTATCATGTGGTCTCAGCTAGTTTTAGCGTCTTTGCAAAGCAAAGCGGAACCTTGAATGTTTGAAAATTATGCTGTAAAAATATATAAATATATTTCTAACGTATTTTGATCACAAAATTTAACAGCAGACATCCGAAAACTTAGTAATCTCGAGCTCCTTCATTAAGCTATATATGGTGGCAATTTCTGGAAGTTATTTTCCATTTTATTGCCTACATCATGTGTTTTTAATTCACATTAAAGAAGACTGAGGTTGTAACCAAAAAAAAAAAGAAGACTGAGGTTGACAATATGATAATAACTAGTTTTTATGCGTTACTATGCAATTTCTACAGTTATCATGGGCCTCTTTTACTCATCATTCTCAAAAATTGCAGCTATTCTTGAATTATTATGAGCTGAATGATTCTTTGGACCAATCCCAACCAAACGTCTTATCTGTAATTTATTTGAAATTCATGAACTTGTAAAATATTCTAAATCATCAACGATATATGGCATTTTCTTGTAATGATAAACTCATATTCGTTTCCTCAAAAGAAAAAAAAAAAAAAAATCCTTAGATTGGTGATGATATATAACTAGCTCACTTCATTTGTGCTCACTCTAAATGCATCAATTAACAACAGATCTAGCCTATACCTTAAAACTATTGCTTGCAGTGGAAGTCTAATTCTTTATGGTTGCTTACAAAGGACTGTAAATTTTATCCATAATATGGGATGCGCAATATTCTTATTTTCTTTTTATCTTTCTCGAATTCCAAATTTTCCTTCTATTGAATTGTTCTTCATATTAAAATACCAGCACTACATTTTGGACTCATCGAGCATTGTCCAAGCTGAGAAAGAGGCACCATATGTACCCCCTTTTTTTTTATTTTTTTATTTTTTTATTTTTTTAATAATAAGGTCAGAATGAAGATACTTCTAGGGGCCATAGAAAAAAGAGTTACAATACATGCGGTGCTTTCACATTTACCGATAGGATAACATTTCGATTTTTTTATCAGTTCTATCGTAAACTTGGACAGGTTCTCTTTATCTTTCTAAAAATTGCAAAGTTCTCCAACTAAATTATTCATGAACGTTAATTGAGTGCTATTAATTAGTTAATTTATACATAGAAGGATACCCACATAAAAGATCTAAAATGCAAGCATAACATTCATTACATTTTGGATAGGGCAAGTGATTTTCAAACGCAGAGAAGGCCCTACAACTACAGTTATGTTTAGATGAAATCCACTTGGGTGGCATTCAAACAACAATTTGCACCAACTTTAATAGATCTCTGTGATAAAAACTGCTAGTATTTATACAAAAGGAGCAGAGCTATCATGCAAGACGTGATGGGACAATATTCATTGCTATATCATGTTCATGAGAATAAAGGAAATAATATATAATTAAGCTGTCCTGGCACACGGCAGTACCTCAGTTCAGCCAAGTGGGCTTTTTTTATTTTAATGAGTTTAATCAAAATATTCTCCTAGTTGTCATCCACTTTGCCTTCAGTACACCTAATTTGACTTGTTTAGCGTTACCAATTGACTGTAAAAACTTTATTAGCCCCCAGGAAAGAAGCCGTGGCATTTTAAACTTCTTAGGACCAAGCAAATGGTTAGCAAACTCAGTTTTGCATGCCTCAGTTTCTGGAAGTCTAACCTAAGCAACACGTTTTAGGGTTAGTGGTGTTTGACACTTCAAGCATGGCTTTAACGATGAAGATGTGATACACTGGCTTGATGAAAAAGGTTTACCGAACTCATCAGCTCCAACTTTTTCCCATGTTTAGCAGCTCGCACATCGCTGTATATGCGAAGTAAGATGATGTGGAAAGTGGTTGTGCACCTGAAAATCTACGTGGAAAGAGAGGGAAGAAATGGATAAACTTTCCTTTCTTACCATAATTATATGCAAGGCATACTGACTACCAAACTATAAGAAAATCCCCACCATGATCACATTGTAAAGTTTTCTTCCTCCAATGGCATCTATCACCACCTACAAGCAGTGGCAGAGCCTGACATCAAATGTTGAAAGGGCAAAATAATAATTTATTAATAAATTTTAAATTAAATATTTTATAATAAATAATAAAATAAAAATATATATAATCAAAATATTATAAAAATATCAATAAATATCTAATTTTATATATAAACAAAAATAAGTAAAAAATATTATCTTATACCATCTGCAAAATGATTTTAATTGTGTAAAAATCTCAATAATTTCTTCCACATTAAAGGTTGAAGAATAAATAAAGAATTAAAGAATAAATAAATAATTATTATTTCTTTAAAAATTTTATTATTTTTAATAAAAAATTAATATATAAATTAATTATATAGTATTTTTTAAAATTGATGGACTTGTAATGTGTTTAAGATTAAAATATTGAGAGGGCCACTATACATACAAATATATATGTAATAATCCAGATTTTAAAAAAATAAAACAATAAGAAAGAAGAGAACGGAAGAGGACTTCTGATAGAGTCCGTCTTCCCTCTTTGAATCAGAATGGGATTGGGACTCTAGGAGCCCTAGATCCCATCTATAAATTCCCTCTTCTTTATCTTAAGCAAGCCATGAAAACATCAGGCTTCCATCCTTCGGTAGCATGGCCGTATTATGTCCCAGATTTGAAGTGTGATAATATAAATAAAAAATATTTTAAATTTTTTTGGGGGCAGTGCCCCTTCTAATCTCTCTTACACTCTACCACTGCCTACAAGAAGAGGACCACTGATGCATACCACGAGTGCAAGAATATTCACCTTAGAGTTCGATCAAGTTGATCTCTTCTTTTGGACCACCCTAGAAGTCCAAGTCCTGAGTAAGTAAAACTTAAACATCACCCCACCATTTAGATCTGAGATGTCAAGATTAGCTGACCATTAGCTTTTGCTCGCTTGACCATATATATATGTTCCAATATTTCAACCAAACATGCGTTCATATGGTGGTTGGAAGCTTCAAGCTAAAAGCGTATAGAAGAAAGGGTCATCAGTTGTGGAATCTTGACGCTAACAAAAGAAAGGGCCTGTCACTGCCATGCTTTTGCGCTTTCGGCCTAACAGAAGCACATTAGGAATCTAAATCCCTTCGCATTATTTTATTCTCCCTCGAGAGGCCAAGTAAGCCGTAGCATCATAAAGGTCAAATCCTACGTAACATCCATTCACAATGCCGTATTAATCCTAAACAAGGACTCCCATTTTTCTTATTCCAGGTCAGCTGGCCAAGTTTCCACCCTTTAAATGGACGACAACACCTTTGTTCCTCCACCATCACTCCATCTCTGTTCCTCCATATCGCCTTCTAGTGTTAATCCCTACTTCTGTCCTTTCCATATCTCCCATTTCCTTCTCAACGCCAAGCCTACGAAGAAGGCAAAACCCTGTACTAAGAGCTGTCTATTATCCAATCTTCATCCTAATCACGGTCCATAAGATGTACAGAATACACCCTACAGAGAGTAAGATAGATGTTGGACAGCCTGCAACAAGGAGCACCAGTCCATCAGTGTGGACGGTGTGGAAGAAATCCAGCATGGCTTTCCAGGGAACAGATGGGTTCTCGGTTTATGATAGCAATGGAAGACTGGCTTTTAGAGTTGACAATTACTCAAGAAGGCACAAGTGCTTCACAAGGGAGCTCCTGCTCATGGATGGAGGTGGGACGGCCCTCATGGCTCTAAAGCCTCAGGTAGGATATAGAGATATGCTCTTCTACCCTCTCACATGTTTCACTCTGATCATATTCTTCTAACCTTTTCTATAACTTGATTGAAGAACAACATCAAATTAGAACTTGTGTCTCCTCTTTAGCTTCATCTTAATTTTCTTTTCTATTCCATTTTACCTCTTCAGATCTTTTTTCTTTTTGTACATATACTTACTTTAAATTAAATAAATTTAGTGGGGGGAGGTACCAGACTTCCTCCACATTCCATCAAAAGAAAAAAAAAATGATATAGAAAAGGGTTATGAGGTGTGGCACACAAGTTACACCCATTGCTTTATAGTGTATGTGCTGAAGAAGACGTGCTGAGCTACATGTTCAAATGGGACCACCGGTAAAGGGGGAACATTGTGGGTTGGCAAATTGCATGTCATCATTGAGCAGGGAAAGTTGGCAACACATTTACAGAGGAATATGTAGCATCCTACTTGACAATTATCCCTCTGCTTTAAAGATCGTATCTCATAATGGCTACAGCAATATTTTGGAGTTAAACCTTTGACATTAATTAGTGATACACTTCCACCCAATGACATAAATGTTTAGATCGAGTGGTGAAAGTAGGTATACCAAATATTTTGTTTTTGTTAAAATAAAATTTCTGACTGACTACAATGGTAAATGAGTCTGGATTAACCGATTAATGCATAGATCTGGATCAAGGTTGCTAACTTTCAATGCTTTCTAGCTATTTAGATTATATTATATTATATATATATATATATAATAACAATCAAGACTTTGTGGGTCACTTGCCTCAACAGAAAAGGTGGAGAGCTTTCTTGGAAAAAAAAAAAAAAGAAAAAGTTGAGATCTAGTTATAGAAAGGAAGAACAAATGGTACACACCTAGCTTCTGCAAAAAGTAAGCATATTTTGATACTCACTATGTATTTTAGTCTTGAGTTGAAAAACTAGCTAGTTGCCGCAGCTGGTAAAAGAGAGAGCGGGCATCTACTCGTGAACCAATTCCCCCCTGCAGAGCGACGCCAAGACCACCGAATCAAAAAATCAACAATATATGTACCATTAACATATAGATTCTTTACTTTGGGACAACTTGTATTAATTTTAACACTTGCATGCGGGTCATGTTACTTGTACACATCGATTAAAAAATTACAAGACACTATATTCCAAGTCCGTCACAAGCAAGTCCAGATATTAGTCAAGAGTTATGACGCAGTCTAAATGTCTCTGCTTACAACATTCCAATTAGGTGTGGCAATCAGATCGGATCAAACAAGGTAGGGACCGGGTTAGGTATATGAAGATCAAAAATTTGCCTATTCAAACTCGATCTGTTCGTTAAACAAATCAAAACTTCACATTCAAACTCAACTATTTTATGAAGCAGATAATCTAACTCAATCTACAACAGATTGAAATGAGTTAGAACGTGTTAAAGGGTTCATCATTGCCATAATTCTATGTATAAGATGCAAAATAATAGAAAGAATCCCTAAATATTGTTGGATATGGTGAACCAGAATGTTATTGTCTCAGGAGAGTGGTGATGCATAGAAACATTGCAACTCTTGAGTATGAAGTGAGCTGCTAATTCTAGAACAATGAAGTGAATTGCCTATCCTTCCCTTTTCTAAATGATGGAACATTATTGATCTTGCCTGATGCAAGCTTACTATTTGCTAGCAGATTCTAAGCATGCATGATCGATGGAGTGGATTCAAAGGTGACAGTGGCTCAAAGACGGAGACTAGGCCTCGTGTTTTCTCAATGAGGCGGCGGTCGATCCTCCAAAGCAGTGATGAGGCAGAGGTATTCATGGGCAATCCCAATAACCAACCTCCAACACCCAACTTCCGAATCGAAGGTTGCTTCAGGAGAAGATGTTGCAAGATCTGGGACAGCATGGGCAAGGAAGTGGCGCAGATATGCCGGAAGAAGGCGAGCACCTCGGTCATGCTCGGCGACGATGTGTTCAATCTGGTCATTCAGCCAGGAGTTGATTGTGAGCTGATAATGGCTTTCGTTGTCATAATGGACCGCATCTGCCAGAAGCCCTTCACACCTTGGATATGTTCTTGAGAACTGGAGGTGGTGTTTCAGCTTGATCATAGTATAAGACGTAACTCCTTGCATTGGAGGTGTGAGAGGCGCTGCCTATATATCATTTGGAGGCAGTTGCTAGCAAACTGCACCAGATTTTTGTACAATTTATAACTTGATAGATTTAACGTAGAGTTCCACGAGGAGAAAAAGAAAAAATTCCCCAAGCGTTGAAACTTTGAAATTTAGAAGAAATCGCTAATAATCTCAATTTTCAAACCCTTTTATTTAGAACAAAATAATATAAATGAAGAGCAGAGGAGAAACATGCAGGAGAGGCATTTCAGATTAGTGCAGGAAGCTCAAAAAAAAGGTGCAGAAGAATTGTGAATGGCCAAAGAAGTTCCACAAAAGCATTTGAGCAGCAATAGTTAACGAAGGATAAAGCACCTGAAGTAAAGAGGACATGATCGAGACTGCTCACCCTCTCTTCAGTGATATTTAGCATCTTGTACAGAGTTACTCTTCAATCGAGATCAGACATATTTATCGTGAGGCCAATAATAAAGCTGATTGGATAGCCTTCTTTGTAGCTGAGTATTCCGGAGAAGCTGTAACTGAGGTGCCGCAGGCACTTCAAGATATTTATCTTTTTGCTTTTTTTTGATTATGTTCATACCCATAGTGTATGTGTGAGGCCCGGCCCAAGCAACGAATCCAAAGCCCAAAACAAAAAAAAAAAAAAAGGAAGGAAAACAGAGGAGAAGAACTCCCGAAGGGAGTCTTCTTCCTCCATTCATCGGCTCCTAATCGGAGTCGGAAACAAGTTTCCTCCGACTCTATTTAAGGAGGAGAACCCTCCTCTCTCCTCTCATCGAGAAATTCCGGGGCAAAACGGCGGCAATCATCGAAAATTTTCCACGGAGACCCGTCGCTGTGCCGTCCAATTTCTCGCCGGAAAAGCTTCGCCGGCGACGGAGGTAAGCCTCCTCCTCTTCCTCTCTTTCCCCCTTCCTTCCCGTGCCGATGTGCACGCTCGCCAGCGACCTGAGTCGCCGGATTTTGTTGCGGAAGAATTTTCTTTTTTTGCCGTTTTGCCGTCGCCGGTGGTCACCGCCGACCACCGGTTTGGCCCTCTTCTTATCGGCGAGTCACCCCCTCCTGCCGACGGCCGCCCCACGCCAGCTGCGCCACCGGCCGGCCACCCAACGAGGGGACCTCAAGGTCCCCTGTTTCAGCCCAAAACATGTCCACGGGAAGAAGAAAAGAAAAAGAAGAAGAAGAAGAAGGAAAAGAAAAAGAAAAAGAAAAGAAGAAGAAGGAAAAGAAAAGAAAAAGAAAAGAAAAAGAAGAAAAAGAAAAGAAAAAAGAAAAGAAAAAAAAAAGAAAAAAGAAAAATAAAATGATAATAATATAATAATAATAAATAGAATTTTCTCCTCTCTCTTCCGTGAAGGAAAAAAAAAGAGAGAAAAGAAAAGAAAAATCATTAAATTAATTAATTAATAATGATATAAATAATAAAATATAAGAAAGAGAGTTTCTCTCTCTTCCCTCTCTCTCTTCAGCCTGAACTAGTATTTTCTCTCTCTAGAATTGGACTTTCTCTCTCTACTTTCTCTCTCTAAAATTCTCTCTCTAGATTATCTCTCCTAAGATTTCTAGAATTTTGAGAAGAATGATGATGAATTTAAATGATTCTCGTAATGAATTTTTGATCTGTGATCATCGGACGATACACCGACATCCACTTTGATCAGATCAGGTATTTTTAGATTTTATTTCTCATGATCTTATTGAATTATCCATATGATAATTTTAGCATGATTTAATCTGGTCGATCAGAATTTGTTGAATCATATTGTCTGAAGAATTCAAGATGAGTTTTCTCTCTCTAGAATTTTCTCTCTCTAAAATATTCTCTCTCTTGATTGATTCTCTCTCTAAAAAAAAGGCTAGTGAATGAAGAAATTTCTTTTAATAAGTCTGATCTGATTCTAATGAAGAACCCTGATCCATGATTGTCTGACAGCGTACTGGCACCCACCTTGATCAGACCATGAATCTTTAGATTTGATCATTCATTGATCCCGATCTAGTCATGACTTGATTTGATCATGTTGATTTCACCACTCGAGATATTGGACCAATCGTAATGTTGGATTGTGTCACCTGATCAATTCGAATTGTACCTCATGAATTCTCTCTCCTCTGATTTTTTCTCTCCACTTGATTTTATGAAATCGATGAAGAAACCTTGGTCCTATCACTTCGAATCCGATTTGATCTGACAGTCAAACTTTAGATCGTTTAGGTCCTAATTAGATTTTGATTAGATGAAATTAGATGATCGGACCCAATCTAAACCGTTGAAATATGGTATTCGTATTCTTTCTAATTATTGAAATTGATTCTGTATAGGATTGTGGATGTTTGATCTTGGGATATCGCGATATGATCTACGAATAGAATTTTTGAAAGAAAATTTATAGAATTATATGGATTTATTGGAATACGTTTGAGGTAAGTAATATTTTATTTTTTCTAGATTTATCGATAAATTATAATGTATTCTTCTGACATGATTTGTGAAACGATGCATGAATTGGATGAATGGTATTTTGTTATGAAAATATCTTATTTGAAATGTTATGATGAAGCATGATTGAATATATTGATTTCATGATGCATTATATTGATTGATTTCGATACTACATGATTATATGTTTTATTATCGAAATTAGAATATGAAACATGATTTATGAAGAATTATGATATAAGAAACAATAAGAATTGACAACCTGACTATGTAAAGGATCTTGCCAATGGGGGCATATACGTTGGCAATTGATTGTCCTGAGGGTTTATGTCGCCAGCGAGACCAGCGACATGTCGCCAGAGAGACCAGCGACAAACCGCCAGCGAGACCAGCGGTTCCAAAGGACATGGCTGTCAGATGATTCGCAGCCTACCGCAAGCAGATACGCGGTATTATGACCCTGCCACAGGAAAAATATGGTCATAGCTCATGGTTGACGAAAAGAAATTGAAGAACAAAAGAAATTAAAATTTGGAAAGAAACTTGAATTTTCGAAAAAGAAATGAATTTGGCATGAATTATGTTGCATAATTGAAATTGATTTCGAATTGATGAACTCTATATGCTTATTTTTTTATAAATGATGATTTACTTAAATGCCTGATGAAATCTGTTTAAAAGTGATCATTGCTTACTGGGCTGTCTAGCTCATTACTTCCTATTTTACTGTTTTTACAGATGTTGAAGAATTAAGATGATACAAGATATGAATGGAAGAGTGATCAGAAGTAGAATCTTCATACTTTTATTTTAGGTTGAAAGGCTTATTGAATTTGATGCAAAGCCTTTGAATCGTTGTTGAATTTATTGAGATATTAAAGAAAAAATTTAGGTCGTTATATTTTAGATTTAAATTGTTGACTAATTATTCCACTGTTGTTTTAGGATAGTATGATAAGATGCCTTGCATGCTTATGGGAAGAGTTTTCTATGAGTATGCGGCGGTTGCCATGACCCTCGATTCAAAATCTCGGATCGGGGGCGTGACAATTAAAGTGGTATCAGAGCATAAGTGGATGAATTATGAAACATAGAATCAGATATTGAATGGGTGTTAGTGGATAGACACCAGGGATATTATAGTGTAGATCTTTGATAATTGTAGTGGGAAAATATTTATAAATTTTGATTAAACATTGAGACTATGTATGAAAGGATCACAAGAGATTATGACATATGAAGTTTGTAATATGATGGATGATCTATTGATCATTATATGATTAGTTAGATTCTGATTGAAAGTAATTTCAAAAGGATTGATATAAAATTTTATTGTACATTGTGGTTATTAATTTGATCATTAGTTATTCAAAGTGAATCGTAAGTTCAAATTCGATGTGAGGATAATATTATGATATTACTTCTAGTTGAGAAGTTGACTATTATTGGCAAGATAAAGATTTGATAATAAAATGTTGTTCCAGAATGGGCTAAGAAAGTTTTTTTTTATGATGCTTGATTGGAATATTTATCGAAATTGAATTTGGTATGTGGATTATATATAAAGTGGCATAATAGGATGAATGCATATTTGAGGATATTGCAAAGAAACCTATTTCTTATTGATGAAATTGATTTTGAGGTTGTAGAATATTCATCGTACTGGAATCTTTAATCATCATCCTTAGATCTAGAAAATAGATCTTATTATGTCGCTTGGAGACTACATGATGTGTATGAAATTTCAATTTAAAGATTTCGTATCTAAGTTGATCAAGAGATTTTCTGATATTATTATTGAGGTTGTTAATGAAAAATTGATATCTTTAGATTAAGATAAAAGATCTGATTTATATTTCAGATTAAGGGATCCATGTGAATTTACAATTTAGAAATTTTGGATTTAGGAATTGATATGGAGTTCTTTTGCTTTTGTTAATGAGGTCCCTAATTGAATCTACTATTAAATGGAGATTTGATTTTTTTGAAGCTTGTATGATTATTATGAAAGAATATTTGATAGATATTGAAGATCCTGATGATAAAAATTTTAGAAAAAAAAATATTAATGATTTGAAATTCATATATATTCTGATTATGTCCAAATTTGGTAGAGTATCGAAGAATTTTTTTTTTCTCCATTAATTTGATTTATAAAGATTTTTGGTTTGAAAATTATCGAATTGAATTGATATGAGAATTAAGATTTGATTCATATTGATTATAGTAAATCTATATGATGGTTTAAATATGATATTGGACTCAAGGGTTAATCAAGATTATTGTACACCAGTAAAGGTATGAATGAGAATCGAAAGTTAATCTTTGATTTCAATTGAAATTTAAAATTTTAGGATAAAAAAATAATTTGATCAAACTTTTTTTTTGGTGAACCTAAGAAATTTCGATTGTTAGATCAGAGTGCGCAGTGGAAGCATGGTAATCTGGACTACTTTGAGTAAGTCAGGAATGTTGACCCTTTGAGTTAAAGAATTATGATAGATGATATGGTTTGATACAAGAAATTTATTGATATTAGAAAGAATAATATTTTAAAATTTTAAATTATTTTTGGATATCCCTAATGTGATTTTCAAAAGTAGAGCTTCCACCTACTATGCTACAAAAATAATTAGCATCCTAATTCTAGGATGAGTAGACCTTTGATTTTTGATTTTAGATTTAGAATATTTAGAGATAAATTTTTTCTATCCTAGAATTAAATTTTATAATTATCTAATTATTAGGAAGAATTTGAGATTGTTTATCGAATGATGATTTTGATCTTAGATTATTATACTCAAATATTTATCTCCAGGGTATAATGAAATTTAAAGTTAGAACTCGTTTGATCATTATTATTTCTCTGACTGAATGGAAAAGATTGAGGTTATCTATTGATATTGACAATTGTTCTACAAAAGATGGATTGGAGTTATTTAATAATGAATCGATTAATTAAGAGTTGTTAATGTTTAGATAAAGAAAAATTGATATACTTACTTAGAACAGAGACATTGATTTTGATTATAAGAAAAATATAGTTTTGATTTAGATCAATTTTTGAGTTATTGATTTTTATTATGGAATGACTTAATGATAAAATTTACTTCAAGAATTAGAATATTTAAGAGTTTGAGGGTTTGAGTAAGAGAATTTCAATGACTAGAAAATAGTGATATTGATTTCAATCAACAATGGTGATATTGATCTTTATGAAATGACTTAATGATGAATGAAGTTCTTATGCAAGAATAGAGACATTGACCTTTTTCTATTCACAAGAGATAGATTTGATTTTAATTTGAGTCATGAGATATTGAATATTAATTTTTACAAGAAATAAGATCATAATTTTGAAATCTTGAAATATTGAAAATCTTTGAGATGGTGATCTTGATAAATAAGAAAATGGATGGTTCCGTTCAGATCAATATTTGATGTATTTACTTTTTCCTTATGGAATGATTTAAGAATGAATTTATATCAAGAATTAGAATATTGAAATATTTGTGGATGAGATTCAAGTAAGAAACTATGAAGACTCAGGCAAAAAAAATTTCGAGGACGAAATTTCTTTTAGAGGGGAAGAATGTGAGGCCCGGCCCAAGCAACGAATCCAAAGCCCAAAACAAAAAAAAAAAAAGGAAGGAAAACAGAGGAGAAGAACTCCCGAAGGGAGTCTTCTTCCTCCATTCACCGGCTCCTAATCGGAGTCGGAAACAAGTTTCCTCCGGCTCTATTTAAGGAGGAGAACCCTCCTCTCTCCTCTCATCGAGAAATCTTGGGGCAAAACAGCGGCAATCGTCAGAAATTTCTCACGGAGACCCATCGCTGTGCCGTCCAATTTCTCGCCGGAAAAGCTTCGCCGGCGACGGAGGTAAGCCTCCTCCTCTTCCTCTCTTCTCTCCCTTTCTTCCCGTGCCGATGTGCACGCTCGCCGGCGACCGGAGTCGCCGGATTTTGTTGCGAAAGAATTTTCTTTTTTTGCCGTTTTGCCGTCGCCGGTGGTCACCGCCGACCACCGGTTTGGCCCTCTTCTTATCGGCGAGTCACCCCCTCCTGCCGACGGCCGCCCCACGCCGACTGCGCCGCCGGCCGGCCACCCAACGAGGGGACCTCAAGGTCCCCTGTTTCAGCCCAAAACATGTCCACGGGAAGAAGAAAAGAAAAAGAAGAAGAAGAAGAAGGAAAAGAAAAAGAAAAAGAAAAGAAGAAGGAAAAGAAAAGAAAAAGAAAAGAAAAAGAAGAAAAAGAAAAGAAAAAGGAAAAGAAAAAAAAAAGAAGAAAGAAGAAAAATAAAATGATAATAATATAATAATAATAAATAGAATTTTCTCCTCTCTCTTCCGTGAAGAAAAAAAAAAGAGAGAGAGAAAAGAAAAGAAAAAAAAATCATTAAATTAATTAATTAATAATGATATAAATAATAAAATATAAGAAAGAGAGTTTCTCTCTCTTCCCTCTCTCTCTTCAGCCTGAACTAGTATTTTCTCTCTCTAAAATTAGACTTTCTCTCTCTACTTTCTCTCTCTAGAATTCTCTCTCTAGATTATCTCTCCTAAGATTTCTAGAATTTTGAGAAGAATGATGATGAATTTAAATGATTCTCGTAATGAATTTTTGATCTGTGATCGTCGGACGATACACCGACATCCACTTTGATCAGATCAGGTATTTTTAGATTTTATTTCTCATGATCTTATTGAATTATCCACATGATAATTTTAGCATGATTTAATCTGATCGATCAGAATTTGTTGAATCATATTGTCTGAAGAATTTAAGATGAGTTTTCTCTCTCTAGAATTTTCTCTCTCTAAAATATTCTCTCTCTTGATTGATTCTCTCTCTAAAAAAAAGGTTAGTGAATGAAGAAATTTCTTTTAATAAGTCTGATCTGATTCTAATGAAGAACCCTGATCCATATTGTCTGACAGCGTACTGGCACCCACCTTGATCAGACCATGAATCTTTAGATTTGATCATTCATTGATCCCGATCTAGTCATGACTTAATTTGATCATGTTGATTTCACCACTCGAGATATTGGACCAATCGTAATGTTGGATTGTGTCACCTGATCAATTCGAATTATACCTCATGAATTCTCTCTCCTCTGATTTTCTCTCTCCACTTGATTTTATGAAATCGATGAAGAAACCTCGGTCCTATCACTTCGAATTCGATTTGATCTGACAGTCAAACTTTGGATCGTTTAGGTTCTAATTAGATTTTGATTAGATGAAATTAGATGATCGGACCCAATCTAAACCGTTGAAATATGGTATTCGTATTCTTTCTAATTATTGAAATTGATTCTGTATAGGATTGTGGATGTTTGATCATGGGATATCGCGATATGATCTACGAATAGAATTTTTGAAAAAAAATTTATAGAATTATATGGATTTATTGGAATACGTTTGAGGTAAGTAATATTTCACTTGATTTATCGACAAATTATAATGTATTCTTCTGACATGATTTATGAAACGATGCATGAATTGGATGAATGGTATTTTGTTATGAAAATATCTTATTTGAAATGTTATGATGAAGCATGATTGAATATATTGATTTCATGATGCATTATATTGATTGATTTCGATACTACATGATTATATGTTTTATTATCGAAATTAGAATATAAAACATAATTTATGAAGAATTATGATATAAGAAACAATAAGAATTGACAACCTGACTATGTAAAGGACCCTGCCAATGGGAGCATATACATTGGCAATTGATTGTCCTGAGGGTTTATGTCGCCAGCGAGACCAGCGATATGTCGCCAGAGAGACCAGCGATAAACCGCCAGCGAGACCAGCGGTTCCAAAGGACATGGCTGCCAGATGATTCGTAGCCTGCCGCAAGCAGATACGCGGTATTATGACCCTGCCACAGGGAAAATGTGGTCATAGCTCATGGTTGACGAAAAGAAATTGAAGAACAAAAGAAATTAAAATTTGGAAAGAAACTTGAATTTTCGAAAAAGAAATGAATTTGGCATTAATTATGTTGTATAATTGAAATTGATTTCGAATTGATGAACTCTATATGCTTATTTTTTTATAAATGATGATTTACTTAAATGCCTGATGAAATCTGTTTAAAAGTGATCATTGCTTACTGGGCTGTCTAGCTCATTACTTCCTATTTTACTGTTTTTACAGATGTTGAAGAATTAAGATGATACAAGATATGAATGGAAGAGTGATCAGAAGTAGAATCTTCATACTTTTATTTTAGGTTGAAAGGCTTATTGAATTTGATGCAAAGCCTTTGAATCGTTGTTGAATTTATTGAGATATTAAAGAAAAAATTTAGGTCGTTATATTTTAGATTTAAATTGTTGACTAATTATTCTGCTGTTGTTTTAGGATAGTATGATAAGATGCCTTGCATGCTTATGGAAAGAATTTTCTATGAGTATGCGGCGGTTATCATGACCCTCGATTCAAAATCTCGGGTCGGGGGCGTGACAGTATGAGTGCCCTGTCTTACCAAAAAAAAAAAAAAAAAAAAAAATAAAAAAAGGCACATGGATTTAAAATGATAACCCAAACCAATGACCTGGCATGGCTACAGCTCCACGAACTCATCACCTTCAGTATATTTTGCTTGTACGATGGGTAGTAAGCATGAAGAATGAATGAGAAGATTAATAGTTTACATTTTAAGTGGGAGGAAACACTCAGCACTGCCTTATTAAGAAAATACTGCTGTTGTACATAACACTTTATACGCATTCCGTAACGATATTTGTGATCATCCATGGGCCACCTAATTGCAGCAGTCGATTCACTTCCTTGTACGTCTCTCAATCCATTCTTTTAGAGTTGCAGTTCTGATAGTTACATGCTAGCTTCGAAAGCCACCAACTCCCGTTGTGATCAACAAGGGATCGTTGTATCAATTTTAGCCATGACAATTCTCTTAGGCACTATAACCTCTACTGTCGTTGGTCGATAAAGATCATTAAAACAAGCATACACTCGTCGACAGAGTCCTTTATTTTGTGAGGCTTTCTTTTGTCGTTCCTACAAGTAAAGGTTGTCTCTTTTTTTTTTTTTTTTTTGATATAAAAGGAGACTAATGTGCTGTAGCACAATAGTCACCTAAATTTATTAAGAAGAACAAGTAAAGGTGGCCTTATGCTTGGGCGTTTGAGTACTCGGAATTTCTATCAGAATCCGAAAGCAAACTGGCACATAAAGGATCCCATCGTTTGAACTAGGTTTGCATATTTTCCTATACATATTGACCCTCATGAAACATAAACAAAGGGTTCCGGGCACAGAGAGGAGAGCTTCCTGAAACCAAGACTACTCGTCAAACTTGGATTATTGCCATTTTCTTTTTTTTCTTTTTTCCTTTCTTTCTTTCTTCTTCTTCTTCTTCTTCTTCTTCTTCTTCCTCCTCCTCCTCCTTTTGCGCTGCTGGTGGTGGGGGTGAAGTTGCAAGGATTTAATATGCCCACCGTCAGTGGAACACATACCACTAGCCAATGCACAAGAACAGATGTTGAAGGACATAATGATCATGTGTGGGTCTTCTCCATCTATTTTCTATATAACCTTCCAATAATTGATTAGGCAATTTAAAGGACTCCCCTTTTTTACATTGTTGAATTATACATCAATTTTGTTACAATCTTTGTTCCATTACTCTCTCCCATGATGCCTCATCATCTACTCAAAAGCTTATTTCCTCAACAAAAGGCACGCATGACTTTGTACAACAACAATGTTCTCATACATACATGTTACGGTTATCTAGCATTTGCCGTGCATTCAATAGGTCATTGAACAAGCAAGCTAACCAACTGGGCCATGATTCTAAATTCTTAATGGCATTAGATAGATGACACAGATACCAGCTCATCCATTATGTTTCTTCAGCATACATTCCTCCAATTTCCCAAGTAACTTTTCCAAGTTACCTCACCATCTTTCACCAAAATTATACAACCTTCACTTGGAACAATAATAATTAGAATTATATATCTAGCTTACGGCTCCCAGTCTGAACAAGTTTGTATTTTGCTCTTTTATGTTCTTTCAATCATAACCCCAGTAATTAGCCTCGCCAGCCGAAGGGGATGATTTGATGTTGTGTCGACAATCTTAGGAGGAAGCTCCAACATGAAATCAATGTTGCAGTTTGATGTGTCTAAGATTACCTACAAGATAAAGATCCTCATGATGGTATGGCAGTATTAGATGTACGTAATTTGGTATTGTAGCATTCTCATTTATTTCAAAAAATAAAGGTAAAGAGTTCCTTACAACTGTTCTCGTAAGATTTTGACACAGCAATGATTCTAAAATAACTTACGATGAAATCAACAATGTCACACCATCTCAACTTTTATGTCTTCCAGACTCCCAGTCCAGGTTTATTCTACTGAAGGACCTAACCGCATGGAAAGTGTGTCAGTGTGTGCGCTTGTGAACTTCATCTTATCCAGACCATGCAAAAAGACTCCTGACATGATAAGATTGTCCAGCGATAATCATGGTACCCATTTGAATTGCCATTGTACAATTATATAAGCCAGATAGTAATCTGCATGGAAAAAGTGATAATATAAGACCGAGCATATCAGCAGTCAAATTACATTCCTTGAATAGGAGAATGTGCCACTAAGACATCAATAGAGGTTAAAATACAATCCAACATATTGTTGTGCTTCCACTGAAGGAATAATTAACCAAAACACAAATATAACAAACTCTCACAATTTTGCTTGTGGATTTTTAAAATCCAAAAGAATGGTCAGGATCCCATGCATCACACAACAGAAATGATGTGATATTTCCATCACTGTCCTCATCCTTGCATATTATTTCCAAAGTGCTATCTCATCTGGCAAATCACAGATCAATTGGAAATCAAAGTTGAAGTACGGAAACTAATGCTGAAGAAATAAATTTCCATAATTAAACCCAATAATGATTAATGACATGTTTAGAAACCATTACTAAGAAGGAGATCCTAAAATTAATCAGAAGAATGTCTAATGAAAATGTACCATGTTTAATGAGTAACTGAAATTCCTATGAGAAGAGAGCTCGATATTCGTCAGCCTCACAAGACATTTCTTGGGATGTTCTGTCTTTCCTTTCCTTGTCAAGATCAAGTTTCTCCTTCAGGTCCTTCTCTTTCTCATCTATCTGTTAAAAGATCAATTATAGATAAGCCTCAAACTCCAATCGACTGGAAAAGTTAAAAAGTGCCCCAAAAAAACACAAAAGCACTTACTGCTTCATAAATTTCATCATTTTGCTCAAAATCTCCCCTTTTCCTTGGGAGAATGTGAATGTGCACATGAGGGACGGTCTGTCCAGCCTGAGGCCCATCCTGAGGCACCAATGAAAAGGATGCACTTGCGCTTAACAAGAAAGAAGTTGGCAAAATCCTAAACCATAATCAGAGATATCAAGGTCCTATTTAGGAAAAGAAATTTGACGCAAGCACCACCCATTGTCAAAGATACAGCAGATGAGTAGACAGTTAAGTATAATGATTATTCTCACATCATTCATTCTCCCCTTGATGTATAACTAAGTACTTTCTATATATGAAATATTTCAAGTGATTCAATTAATAATAACACCAACCATTCAATCATAATTTTTCTGAAGTAGGAAAAGTAGCAAGCACACAAACGACAACTTGATTTTAATTCAAGATGTAAAACCTAAAATTTTCTGGAAAAAGGCTAACAAGAATTAAGTAAAAGGGCCATTACCTAGTTATGGCCCCAGCAATCTAGGGTCCTGGGAGGGGTGAACCGGGAATAGGCCTAACCTTTTGTATTTTTTGCACAAGGTGGCTGCCCAGGACTCGAGCCCATGCCATTATGCTTGTCAGGCCAAGCCTTTTAACATTTACTTAACAAACATAAGTGTAATGTAATTCACTTCCATCAGATTCTGACCTGTATTTTACACATTATGGAGAGCTTGTTCCTTGGATAAAATGTGCTCACGCCAAGAGTGATTTTGTCACTGTCAGATGAGTGTCTAATTAGAGCCCCTATATGGCTGTACAGAGCCTGCTTGGTAAACAAGACCTGCCAAGGCAATGTTGTAAGGTTGCCTGACAACTTGGGAAATCAGTTAATTTTCCAAGAAGCAGTTGTGGACTCCTATCACCTTGCCAAACTGGCAACATTTGCTACGTCATTGCTTTGTAAATGAAGATTTGTCAGGTGACATCAAACATGAAGGACAAATGGAATTTATGCCAAATAATGAATGCTGCATACTTAAAAGAAAATAGAAAGGAAAAAAATAAAAGACTACTTTCTATGACAGCACATCATACTGATCCGCTTTTTGATCATGTGATAATAGAAAGAATCAGACAGGTCACCGAGCTATCATACTATAATCAGTTTTCAGACTTCTGGATACAGTGATAATAATAGAGTTAAGAAGAAGAAAAAGAAAGGAAAACACCAATAAGGAAAACAAAGGAAGTGAACTGTGACATAGGTTGTAGCCAATAAGGCTAGACTAATGAATGGACATCTAGCCTCAAGAATGCTTATATACTGCATTGGCACTCAAGATCACTGTATCAATACTTGAGATTGAATTTGCCAATAGAAGCTAATGGATGAGTCAGTCACTGCCTATTAACACACTAAGAAGAAAATTTTTGAGGCTTATGCAAGGATGGAGCTCACAAGATGGAAAGAAAAGGAAAGAAAAAGAAGGAAGAAGTAGAAGAAGGGGGAAAAGAACCAGAAGGAAAAGAGTCAAGGAAAGGAGATAAGGCATGACTTTGGTGTATAAGATTGTCTACTTCAACACAGTAACTGGATAACTACTGCGGGACAGTAAATTGACCATATGATCCCCAAATATTGAGGTTGCTTCTAGATCATGCTATTTATAAATTAAACCTAAGGTTTATTGTACCAGTCAATACCAATACATACCAACTGTAATGTACCATACCAGCACCAAACCGGTATGCAGGTTACAAAGGGCATACCAACACTAAATATGCTGAACCTACCTCCATACTGAACATACTGACATTGTAACAAGATGGCACCAGTATGGGATCTGGAACCAAAATGGTGAACCTTGATTAGACCAAATATATAGGCCTGATTAAAGATCAACAAAATGCACACATGAAACAAAGTAAGCATTGAAAGGTAGAAAAAAACTAACTCCTAATTATTCAATAGTCTTATCCTCAACAAGGTTATACCTGGCTACATTTGCAAATACTTACTTATGAGATAACTCAATTTAAAAAGAAACAAATGATATATGACATTTAGAATCATGATTTTCAGAACCGTCCCGAACCAAACAGTTCGAGGCGAGTCGGACCGAACCGGCAGAGAATTGGGATGGTTTCAGCAGCGAAAATGGCACACGTCGGTGCCGGAAAAGAGAGGGAAACAAAGAAAGAGAGAGAGAGGAGGAGAGGGAGAGGCCACCGGAGGCCGGTGGTGGCCCTCTATGGCCGTCAGAGGCCCATGGAAGCTTAATTCGCCCGATAGGACTGCCACAATGAGCGAAAAAGAAAGAGACGGAGGAGGAGGCTACCTGAGACAGGAGGATGGGACGACGGAGGGGCCACTGGAGGTCTCCGAACGACCGCCATGACCATCGGGTGGCGGAAGCAGTGCGGGTGGAGTCGCAGCCGCAAAACAGGAGAGACCGTCCCATTCACATTTTTTAAAAAGAAAGACGAACAGTGAAGTCGGCACTTGATTTGCTGGCTTCACTTGTTTAGAATTTTTTTAAAAAAATTTAAAAACAGTAAAGTCAATAATCGATTTACTGGCTTCACTATTTCAATTTTTTAAAAAAAAACCCAGAAATAGTGAAGCCAGCAAACCCATTGCTGGCTTCACTGTTATTGGGCTTTTTTTAAAAAAACCCATGAAATAGCCCCCTGTTTCACGTCGTGGAGTGCGGCCAACCGGAGGCCCTCCGATGGCCTCTCTGGCAGACCCCCTCTTTCTTTCTCTTTCTCTTCCTCTCTTTTGCTCTCTTTCTCTCCTCCCCGATTCGTCCCTTCCACCCTTTCTTGATTTGCACCAATCTGATCTGGTACGGAACTGTATCGGACCGTACCGCCAGCCGACTGGAACGACCATCGATATCGAAACTAAGAACCTTGTTTAGAATCTTTTATAACCACCTATATAAATTAATCCATTCTTCATCATCGTATAATATTTAGGACCCAATCCTAGACCCACAAAGTACCTAATAATAGCATGTATTGAAAACATGAATCACAACAAGTTGACAAGTCAGAAATTATGGTTTGGTGGGGAGAGGGCAAATCTTAGTAACTCAAAACTAGTTATTCACAGATGAACCAATAAAATTTGGATTGACTTCAAGTTTGTACAAGGATTGACTCAATTTTCACGTAAGGTTTCATGACACAAGACAGAGGGAGACGAAGAAGACAGAGAGGGAGGAGGAGGAGAAAGAGGAGGACAGGGAAAGGGAAAGGAGGAGAGAAAGGAGGAATTCTCAATGTACTATAATCTCAATAATTCATGTCTCAAAACCCTAAGAAGAGTCTGCATAAAAAGAAAATACTAGAGTCTATATCAAAGTCTAATTCTAAAGTCCACAAAATTCTAGTTCTAGAGTCCATATCAAAATAAAATTTTCTAATTTCTATATTCGCATCTAACAAAAGTGCACTTGATTCCTTATTAATGGGACAATCCTCCATCACTTCACCTGCCTATGAATATATCTAATTTTTTTTATGGAGTTCCATCCAAGCAATCAAGGATGAACATTTACAAACACCGGCCATGACCAGACAGCCAAATTACTTGAGTCAAGTTTTCGAGGTAGAAATGGAAACATGCTATATATTTATATACCCATAAGATAAAATTTCAAATAATGCTAGGCATAATAGAGGAGCAGCTTGATACATGTCAAATAATGCTATGCAGATTATAGAATGTTCTAATATCTAAATTTTGCTTGTGTACTGTTGTGGTGTAGAGAGGGCCTCTTTAGTCCCACATCAGTTATGAGTCAAGAGGGAGTATGGCTTATATGGATTGAAACTTTCTCTCTCCCATGAGGTATCTTTTAAAGGACAAAACCGTGAGGCCCTGTGCGACAGCGCCAAAGGCCAAAGTGAACAATATCTCATGCATACGGGTGCGGAGGCATAAGCCAACCATCCGAGCTATCCAACCCCTTGATCCGTGACCGCAACATTAGCGCTATCTGTGGGAACACCTGCTCACACATACTCCCTCTTGATTGGGGGGGCTATGTTATGGTATAGAGAGGGCCTCTTTAGTCCCACATTGGTGATGAGTCAAGAGGGAGTATGGCTTATATGGATTGGAACATTTTCTCTCCCGTGAGGCACCTTTTAAAGGACAAAACCGTGAAGCTCCGTGCAACAGCGCCAGAGGCTACAGCGGACAGTACCTTACACATGCGGGCGCGGAGGCATAAGCCAACCATCCGAGCTATCTGACCCCTTGACCCATGACCGCAACATATACATTCTATATAGCTTAGAGAAAAAGCATCGTATAAGATGATGAAATATCATAGTTTTGCTACTTAAGAGGAAAAGCAACCACCCAAGCACAATCTAGCATGAAATGCTTAAAATTCTTACAAGAATGCCAAGACAAATGATAATTACAAAAGCACATAATATATTAAACATAATTAACTTATACACAATGACTATTGAAGTCTAATTATATTACTTGAATTGCAAATGTCAGTGAGGATGCCCCATGATAACACTCAAGACGGCCACCAACTTCTTTTGCAGTAAGCCATAAATCACTAGTCTCCTCAGCACTGAGATCAACGAAGCGCTTCACTTCACGCCTTGGGCATACAAGCACATGTGGACAATGTTAAGTTTAACTCTTTGACCCAAATTCCTTGCAAGAATGTTGATATAACAGCCTAATATTATCATATACAAACCAAAGCCTCAGCAGCATACCCTAGACATATACACAAATGTTGTACATGCATCCACCACCACACATGCATATGTAGGAATGCAGCTGTGCAAGTTTTACAGTGTCAGTGTGTATATTCACATAAAGCTTTCACAAAGTTATTGATCTCGCATGAAGACAAAAAAAAATGCATCCTTACATGCAATCACAGATGTCTAAAGACACAGGTATGTAACTATGTATGGTCAAGTCCTAGTAAGATATGCCCATTTCAAATCTGAAAGTTGGATGATCCATATATGCCATCTTGAAGGATTTATACTTGGCCCTTACCCAAAAAAAAAAAAGGATTACTTGGCCAATAACAACAAAGAAACACCAATTAGTTCCATGCATGTGCATGTACATCCCACACCTACTCATGCATTGAGATATCCTCAATCAAAGTCAACTAATGGAAATGAATGAACTAGTTGCTCCATCAAAAGGATATGACCTGCAAAAGTTTAAAGACAAAAATTATAATAGACACAGTAAATCGGGTGGAAAAGAATGAACAATTACATATGTCAGTTTTAGAAAGAAAAAAACAAATGACATCAACAGAGCATTCAAATGGCACAGCATAAGTAAAATCAAATGAGATATTAACTATTAAAACTAATTGGACATATAAAAAGGCAGTAAATACAATTGTTAAATGTCAATCACGGTACTACAAAGAGACAAAGTTCCAACATGGTTGCCAAGTAACAAAGATTTTTTTGACTGAAATATTTTTCAAAAACTTCTTTTTCCATCAATTAAACAATCCTCTTCGACTAAAAGCAATTGAAAAACCTATGACAATCTCAATCTGAGCAGAGCACTTGTTCCGCTCTCAAATCTTCCAACAGATCTCGACTAGCAAAAGGAAGCAAAAACGAAAGGAACATCCATGGACAGAATCGTACCAGGGAGAAGAGGCCTGAGGTTGACCATGGCGTAGGAGAGCGGGGTGGAGTAGAACACCTCGCTGCGGTCGATCTTGTACGGCCCAAACATATAGGTGGTCGTCTCCGCCTCCATCCCAGATCTCGCGCAGAACCGACGGCGACAAAGAGCGAGCGCGAGCTCCGGAGCGAGGCGGCGCGGAGAAGTCGGGACTCGGCCGCGAGACTGTGCCGGGCCGCCTCTGCCCTTCTTGGGAGCAACAAAAAGCCCTCGAAATTTAAGCACGCTTACCATTCGCCCGCACGCGCCCACCGGCACGGTCGGAAAACCCTCTCCCGTGGAAGAGAAAGGATCCTGCTTATGCTGCTCCGCGAGACAAAGTTAAGAAAGATAAAAAGCTTCGGGGCCCATTCCAAATGCCAAGGCAATATATTTTCGTACATGTCATGTGCTGATTGGTTATTTCTAATAGAATAACGGAAAATAGAAATGGGATTGGGCTTTGTAGAACGGGACATATCTACGTAGTCAACAGACTTGATTAGCGATATACTGCTCTGTGGAGTACGGTAACCATTTGGACTGGGAATCGCTAGAGAAACGAAAAAGGAAACGCGCTTGGAAGGGTCAAATGGGAAAAGGGATCGCGTTTGTTCTTTTGGATGAGGAAAGGGACTGCCCGTTCGCCAAGAGGAGGCTAGGGCTGCAGCCTCTCTTTTTTCTTCATCTACTGAGCTCTCTCTCTCGAACTTGTCAATGGCGGTGACTTCTTCTTCCTCGCCGGTGGTGTCTGCGTCGCGGTGGAGCATGGCGTCGCTTCGCTCTGCCCTTCCTTCGGTCCCGACGTCTCGCGTTCCTTCGCTCCATTTTCCGGCCCATTCGCCGTTCCCTTCGTCGTCGCGGCTCCGGTCAGGCCTCGGAGAAACCAAGTGCATGCGTTCTTTCTCCGGGCTTGCTCCCATGACTCCTCTTCTCTCCCTCAGCTCCGGTAATTGATGCTATATCGTTGGTTCTTCTTTCTCTACCACTATCTTTGTGTTCTTTTTAGAGAGTTGTCTTGGAAATTTAAGCTAAGCTGAATGAAGCTATATTAATTTTGATGGTGTATTTGTGTTTTTCGAAATGCTTGATAATTCTTCAATTGGAAGCTTTTTCCGGGTTCTTGTTGATGCAATTTCTATTACATTCATTTCTGAATCTCCATTTTTGAAAACATAACAGTGCAAAATGAAAGAGAAGATGAAATTATGTATCTTTTTGTCTAAGCTACTTCCTCCTTTATGCATTCAGTGCTGTAATTTATCTCAATTTGCTACAGTGAAATATCTGGATGGTGTTAATTTAACATGGCTGCCTTGTGTGGCATGGGCTCCGTTGAGTTTGTTCTGCTGAGTGCAAGCATTCTTCTCCAGTGTTACATCCATATTTGTTAAAAAGAGTCAATTTAGATGGCAAATATGGTGCATTCGATTAGGCTGCCATTTACCTTGGTGCACCTCTTTACCTGATATTAATCGACATGTTGGGTATGGTGCCAAATTGCCATTGCTTTAGTTTTACAAGATATGCTTTGTAGGATTCTCAGACATTGAGGATAAATGAATTGTAACAAAGGGAACTCTTTTGGTACATATGTTTTTGTATATAATTTACTACAGTTTATTGTTTTTTCTCTAACATGTGATGAAACTGTAAGTTTGTCCAGATGATTGCTTTCAACTTTCTGTCTTGACCATGAACATATTAAAGAAAGGCTATAATTTAATCATTCTGACTGAATAACTGTTTATTGGGTCTTGAGGGAAAGTGGTAAACACATATTTCATTTACCTCAGAAATATTTGTTGATAAAATCTCCTCGTATAAAATGGAGTACAATGTGATGCGTTTTATAGAGTAAAACATTGTTTTGGCATGATGATTGGATTGATGAGAGTAGTCTGACCGATAGCTAGGGTAATATTTTATTGCTGACATAAAAAGTCCAAAGCATGGGCCCTGCAACTGTTACCACTCTCTTTCTAAAGTTCTGCTAGCATTTTTCTGTCTTTATCAATATCCAGTTACAAAATTCCCTGGTTCTAGACATGGATTGGATCCAAGTTTGTCGGTGACTATAACCAATGGATCTGCAGCTTCAGTTATTTGAACTATATTTCTTTTCAATCTAACTACCATAATGAAGTATGGGAAACCTCTGAATTCAAATATATGCTTTCTTATTATACAAAAATATTGAGATTTGAGAGTTCGATGACCATCTCATTTTCTGATGACATTATGTAGTAGCTTCTACCCTACACGTTAATTATTTCCATGGATTGAAATGTCATTTGTTTTAAGAGGATGCAAAAACAATTGAGAATGGAAGAACAGTTGCTCTTCTGTTAATATATATGGCTAATATCACCCAGGCATGATGTGCAGAAGCAGGGGATGGAGGAAGAAAAAATTTGTATCAAGCTACTATTTGATTGACATTTTCTGCTGTGCATTAGAGTAGATGCTTATTTTCTTTCAATTCTGCAGAATGTGACAGCTTTGAGCAGGGTTTTAGCTACATCAACAATGGGAGTAAATTCTACGCAATGAGACATGGGAAACGTGTCCCAAAGCTCAACAGGCCCCCAGATCAGAGGAAAGCACTGCTCCGTGGCCTTACAACACAGCTGTTGAAGCATGGTAGAATAAAAACCACTAGAGCAAGGGCAAGTGCAATGAGGAAATACGTGGATAAAATGATAACACTGGCAAAGGATGGATCCCTCCATAAGAGGAGACAGGCGCTGGGCTTTATATATGAGAAGCAAATAGTCCATGCCTTGTTTGCTGAGGTTCAAGACAGATATGGTGATAGAAATGGAGGGTACACTAGAATCATCAGAACTCTACCAAGACGGGGGGACAATGCACCGATGGCTTACATTGAGCTTGTTTAGGTACACTCTAAACATTTTAAAGTTCTCAAAAGCAACTAAATCATTTGCATGTCTTGCTATGCTTTGTTTCCATGTACACATCCACCAAATGTGTAATTTTTGCTTGTATATTCCCTCTAATGCTAACTAGAAACTGTATTTTAAAGAATATTAGTTAAACCAATATAAAGACATGTAGCATTGCAGCTAATCAACTAATCATCAATATTTTGTTGGTAGCATTATGCCCAAGTTTAAGTACTTAGCTCAGTATTGCTCATCTAGCTCAATGTTTTTGTGGAAGGGTAGTTTCATTCGTGGGCAACTAGTGGAACCAAAAAAAAAATTAATGTTATGTATTCTTTTTGGTGCATTGAGTACTTTTCTAAATCCTTATATGCAATTCACAATTTGAGGACCTTCCATGTATGCCATTGATTTCTCATATGTTTGCTGTCAGACTCCATAATGTTATATCTAGTAGGTGGACAGCCCCAAGAGTATACAATGCTAGGTAGATTTCCTATATGATATGGAACTATTCCTCAACAAATATAGCTTGCCTCGTTAGCGGACTAATTTTGTCAATGCTCTTGGTGTAAGCTTGTCATAAAAATCTTTATTTTCCTTAGTCTTTCTAGCTTCCTGTACCACACTTCTCCTAGATGGTGAACATGCTGAATTACAGAATAGCTTTTTATTTAACATTTACTTTTATTTTTTATACAAATAATACCCGAAATACTTTAGGCCGATTGTTATTATAAGCTACTTGTCAGTTTACAATGTACTAGCAGCTGGATTTTTTCTAGGAAATGACTTCAACAAAACATTTTCCAATCCATCTGGGATATGCTATGATAACCCAGGAGTAGTTGTCTCAATTTAGTACACCTTGGCTAAGGTCGTTGCACATGGATACAGGTCAAGAACAAGAACTCTCTAGGGTTTATAAATGATCCAGCACCTGGCATCTACAACCTAACACTTGTACTAGAGCCCATGCTGCATAGCTTGTTGCCTCTGTAGACAGCCAACAAGTAAGTTCTTCACAATAATACAGGACACCTTAGGCTCAAGTATCTAAACGAACAGCATTCTAATTTCTTTTTAATTGAACCCAAATAGTTTAAGGAATGAGAAACTATGTACTTAGTTTATGGTTGCATACTTCACTTTGATTTAGAGATCAATAGTGCACAATTTTTAAGTAGCTAGATAATTCCTTCTTGCTGGTGTTATTGTATAGGTTATGATCCACCATGTGATCATTATGTTTGGCTTCAAGAATGATCAATAAGTTCTCTCGAATGGTGAAGCTTTCTCTTGCTTCTCCTATTGGTGCTTGACTGCTGTATTAAATCCGACCTTGTGATACACATCACAAGAAAAATCTGATCTAAGAAAATGTGTATGTATTATAGTATATTTTTATGTGTATATTGTAGCTTAAAGCAACTTTTCTACACTTCAACTAGTTTCAGGATCTATGGAGGCTCCATGGAAGGATTAAACAGATATATACAACCAGGTACTGACCTAACATCAACTCGACTAGTATTGTTGTTGAATTCATGCAAAAGGACATTCTAGGCACATGAGTGCTGACTCTAAAATTTACGGTCATTTGACAGGGAGCAATCTTTTGAAAATCTTTTAAACATGGAAAGAGTTGAGAGAAAGAAAGAAGATGACAAGTTTTAGATGTTAAAGAAATAACAAAATATTTTGCATGAATTTGGGAACACATATGAGCTCTTGTTTATCAAATAATTAAATTTAACGAAATGTTTTTTGGGCACTCTGCGCAAGGAAAAAATCGTAATATATGGAAAATTAAGAAATCACATATAATAATAGAGAAATTGCAATAGAAAAAAAAAAAAAAGGAAATCCCTCCGAGGACGACTCCCATACAGTTCTTGCGAGAGCTGGAGAAGCATCTACGAGTAAAGCACCGTATCCATATAACTGCTTGCCACCTACATGCTGCCTATGCTACCCTAATTCACACAGACATATTGCTGAGAAAATTGCAGTCTCTGTTGAGGTCTCTGAGTACCAAAGACTTTGCACTTGCTACACTATTCATGAGACAATATGGTAACTCTTCAGGTGACATTATGGCAGCGCCACCAGTTAAATTACAAGCATGCATGCCTAGATGGATGGTGCTGGTTTTATAAAGTATAAACACCATCATTGTTGGCAGAAATGGCGGTTGGTTCACCAAGTTGGGTTATCATGAAGGTGCCATCAAATATTTATTATGAGATTTATCAGCTTACAGTGGGTACACAATAATCACATTTCCTCCATGACCTCCCCTAGCTCAATGCCTCCTTTTCCTTTGTAGCTTCCTTAAACATCATGACCTCAATCTTCATGGCTGATAGTGGTCGTAAGGTAAAGCTTTCACCATTATTAATAACCCCACAAGGTTATAATAATGTACTGGATGTGGTTATATAACTCCTAGAACTAAAGTTCATCTATGTTCAACAAGAGCTGAGCTCCAACATTGTCCTCTCCATACCCAAGTAGCATAACTTCTAACATCAAACCTTAAATATTGGGGTCTGTGCTTATAAATCATTCATAGAACATTCATATGAGGGCCAACTCTGATGTTACTACATGCTTCTCTTCCTCCGCTTAAACACCCTTCGACAATGATTTAGTGCCTCTTGTTATACATTACCGTTACCTCAACCAGTTCTCCATCATATTGTTCTTGATTGATGTCTGTGTGTTTTTTTACTGTTAGCTGTCTGCCTAACCTCAACCCTCCATCTTTTTTTCAACCCATTCATAGTTAATGCCTAAAAAAAATCTTTGCCACCCCACATTTTTATGGTGTCTGTCATGTGACTTCAAAATTGTTTTGGAGAACCCATATTGATTTAGTGCATTGACTCCATAAAAGTGTAGTTTCTATGGAAAAATGGCTCTTAATGAACTATAAATATGCTCGAATTTGCTTGGATGGTGTAGTCTTATCTTTTTCTGCTGAATATGTTTTATTCCAGACCTTTGAAATATTCATTTTCTTTCAGAACATGTCACTAGAACCTAATCGTTGCTCTATATTGTCCCAGAGTCATATTATATGGTCACATTCTCAGCCCCATAATGGTTCTATCACAGTAGTTACTCTCCCTTATTCTTGTTCCAGAGGCAAAGTAGCATTGGTTCCTGGTTCTGAGAAAAACCTAGTGTCGGATTGGCATTATAATGATTGGATCTATTTAACTTTGCAAAAATAAGGATGACTATAATTGTATTATCACATTTCTGGGAC
Organism: Elaeis guineensis; assembly: GCF_000442705.2. NCBI lineage: Eukaryota > Viridiplantae > Streptophyta > Magnoliopsida > Arecales > Arecaceae > Elaeis > Elaeis guineensis. The sequence continues at coordinate 122,765,035 of NC_025997.2, forward strand.
TCATGGTGCGTTGCCATTTATAGGATATTAACTAGCAAAACATTACTCTGTGATTTAGTGCACCTTCATTCAGACTAATGATCAAACTGCAGCACATGGATTAGATTCAATATCTCATCACGTGGTCAAAAACACTAGAGATGAGTTGGTTTTCAGAACATTATCTATGATCCAAGATACAAAAACAGAAGAGCAGTCAGTTCAGCAACCACTCCTAGATGAACATCAAACAGTTCACCAGAGCCTTAAGAACTTCATAATTCTGTAATTTGTTTGTGATTGTCAATGAACTATCTATTTAACTTCATAATTTATTTGGATTGGCATTATAATGGTTGGTTCTATTTAACTTTGCAAAAATAAGGATGACTATAATAGCATTATCACATTTCTGGGACTCATGGTGCATTGCCATTTATCGGATATTAACTAGCAAAACATTACCCTGTGATTTAGTGCACCATCATTCAGACTAATGATCAAACTGCAGAACATGGATTAGAATCAATATCTCATTAAATGGTCAAAAACACTGGCGATGAGTTGGTTTTCAGAACATAGATAGGATCCAAGATACAAAAACAGAAGAGCAGTCAGTTCAGCAACCACGCCTAGATGAACATCAAACGGTTCACCAGAGCCCTAAGAACTTCATAATTCTGTAATTTGTTTGTGATTGTCAGCTAACTATCTACACCAATCTTGATCTCTGTCATCTCATTTGTTAGTGGATAAGGTACAAATTTTATAGGCTGACCCTTGATTTTGAAACTGACATTTCTTGTGATCTGCAGATTTTTCATAAATTGTTGCTGTCAGCCTGTTACTCAAGCGCTACATGCATTTGCCGATACCTTGAAAGGAATATTTTCCATCATCTTGTATCTTTCTAGTTTCATCTTGAAATGTAAAACATGCATATATTGTGTTCTCGAATCCTCATAATATCATGATATTCATTTTTTAAAAAATGTTTATGCTTTAAAACTGTGTAATCAAATGTATGCTTCTATCTTCTTGTCATTCTGATTTCAACGAGCATCATCACACAATATTTGAGCAAATCATTATCATAAGAATTGTCACCATGTGGTCCGTGCAGCACTCATCAAATATAAATTACTGTTAACCTTTGAAGATTTGAAAATTATGGAAAGTGGGTGAAGCACTTGCAAATACGTGACATGGCTTCCACTTCTTAGCGGTTAGCATGGATTGCAGAGGTTTTGAACGTTATCTTTCTTCTGGGATGCCTATCAGTTGAATTCATTTGTAGGAAACTGGATGGTCTACATTATCTGGACTGACTTTGAGGTCGTCACTACTTGCCATTGGGCGATGAAATGTCAGTCTCAAAAAGGCAGAGAGTTGACCCTTCTGTCACTGCTAGTTGAATCAGCACGCACTCTGCATTGACCTGCCGATGATGGGTGTTTCTTCAGACTGGATTGAGGAGCACGTAACCCAAAAGCACACTTTCCATTGATTTTACAGGGTGGTCCATGGGGTTATATATACATATATGTATTAGTGTGGTATATATATCATTTCTGGACAGTGTGGAGTGGATAACACTAGCCCAAGCTTGTGGAAATGATTTGGACACCACGTATGGGGCTCCGAGATCTCAGCTCGAAGCCACGTTTTTCTTTCAACTCAAGTTGGTAGGGTCCGTAGCAACCTTTCTGGTGTGTGGCTTTTTATCCTCGTATTATTTTACAATGTACTAAGATTTGTGGAGGAACTTGTGTGTCTTAGATCAAGACAAACATTGAAAACTGCACTTCGATATGAACATGGTGGAAAAATTGGTGCGTTTTGCACATTTTTTTGTGCCTTCCCCTTAGCTTTGCTTCTTGTCTTGGTGTTTAAATTTGCTTGGCAGTGGGAAGCAGGTTATGAAAATCTTGTTGATAATTTGGTAAACTGTAGCTTCTATTGTATAATTTTCAGTGTTGCGTAATCGATATCTAAGTTGAAAGATCATCAGCTTTAGGTTTATGGACTGTCTTTTGAACATTGATCTTTTGGCTGAGTTGCAGCAAGTTCAATGAGCTTATACTTATTCTCATGGATTTGATCATATCATGCGTTTATGGAACTATGGCATCTTGAGATTTTTCAAATTGCAGGATTTGTTTTTCGTGAAAGCTGGAGCAAAGGTCAATTTCCCTTACGAACTGTTCCCTGCAATTGTGATGCAGATTATGCTGTTTCTGATCCATTTGAATGATTGAATCATGAAAACCCACCCAACCAAGACACGGATTGACCATGTAGAATTTTGTGTTGTTGGTGATTGCAATCCTTAACCCATGGCGGCCAATCTGTCTGATATGTTTGAAATATTCTTATAGGAAGATTTTGATCAAATGGAACTTCTATATGATATAATTATTTATATTTCATTGTAAACATATAAGCCTGATGGAATCAACATATCGTATGTTGGTACTTTATCATATCATCAAGATATTTATATGCAATGTTGCGCATAGGCATTCTAGTAGATGACCTGAACTAATCATACTCAAAATCTCTGGTGATTTCCTTGCAAAATCCCAAAAACTTTTCAAAATAAAATAAAATAAAATTCTCAAAGCATGCTGTGCTACTTAGGATAACCAGTGCTTGTCCATCTACCAATCAAGATTGTTATGCGCTCATCCAGATAAATCTCAATTGTGATTGGACTGAAAATTGTGCAAATGCGTTTTTATATCGTAGCATTTTTCAGCGACTCCACTTGTTTTATTTTTGCTTTTAATTTTGGTTCCAAATGCAGGCAATAACATTTACCAAGGACATTTTGGCAACCTCTTTCTTTTTCCCTGTTTTCCTCTCCCTTCCCTCCCTCCAAGCTTGCTACAATGGGTCCCAAACCATTAGGCATCCAGCTTGATGTCTTCCACCAGTGTGGACCCAGATATAATGTCCATTGCAGTGAATTAACTCAGAAAACTGTAGTAACATGTCTTATATCTATTGGGCCACCACAGTTGACATGACCCCAGGGCCAACTCACTTCTTATACCAAAAATTCCCCCACCACCTTAAATTTATGTTTTATTTCCAGGAGGCAACAAGTGACACGCCACTAGGGACCAGCATTTTTTCCTCTGGGCATCTCGGAGTCTTTACTTGGCATTTGGCAATTTCAAAGAGACAAGCCATGTGGAACTCAGAAAAGGTTGGATCAGATTGCCAAGGATTGCAGAAATCTAGAAGTAGGCACACATCATTCACCTCTCAAAGGTCCCCGCTCCATTATACAGTTCGTCTTTCATCTTTGTCCTCGTTTCGGTTGTGAGGTCAATAGTACTCTTTGGATAAGGAGACCTGGTTGCTTTCACAAGTAATCAGATTCAATGGTTCTCCTTATCGAGATATGTAGGCTTAAGTTTTTGAGCCCTTTGGGAGGCCAAACAAGTTTTAGACTTTTTAGAAATTTGATAAAGAAGTCCTGTTTCCTTTTGTAGATTAGTTGTTAAAATATGATCAGATCTATTAAGAAAGGTGGTAGGCAACCAGATAAAAGATATGTGGTTGAGCATTTTTCATTTGGATTATGTATTTTCAATCAGAAAGGAACATGAAGCTAATATGCCATAAGATTTTTTTCTTTTTTCTTTTTTTTTGGAGTTCAGAATTGATGATAATATTATTATCAATATAGATCAAGTCCACATTATCTGGTGGGTGACAGGTTTACATTAACCTTGCACTATATACAAAAGATTTTGAAATTAATCTAAATGATCATCAAACGAATTTATTATGAACATTTGAAATAATCAGCATCTATCACTAATTACAAATTTACAATGTTGTTGGTTTATCTTTCTGTATTTTCATTTTCTTAATGAAAGAGTTTGGAAAAAAGTAATTACAATATTGTTTTCATGAATTATTGATGATCCTGAATTTATCACAGGGGTAATTATTTTCCATCTTTAAACTTTATGTTTTTTTTTTTTTTTTTTAATTTCGCTTTTCACTGTTCTTTTTTAAACTTTCTTCTTACTTCCAATTAATCATATATGTAATGGCTTCAATCCAATATCTACCACATGGTGAAAAAACTCCTCAAGCTATTGTATATCCTATAAAATAGGAATCAAGGATCAGTGTAGATCAAATTAGTACGAACGACAAGCCACATCTATCACAAATGAACACGCCATGCAAGACCAAGGTCCAACAACTTCTTTTCTTCCTTCTCTTGTAGGTTAGCCGACAAAATTGTCGACATGTAGATAGCCATAGTTGGTCTACTTTGATTGCTTTAAGAGTTCACTCCTTCTGTCATCCAAAAGGTCATGGCTATTAAGAGTAAAAGTAAACAGGAGCCAACCTACCTTCACTGCACCTCTGGTTAGATTGCCAAACAATTTGAACATGGTTCAAACCGAAAGAAGACGACCAAGAAGGCTACAAAAAAGAAAGTTTTGCGAATCTTCCCATCACCGTCCTGTGGAATTTCATGGAGACTTTCAGGACTGGTTTGAAAGCCACCACATTGCACCAGTAGCTTTCACATAAACATGTTTAATTCTCAGCCTCTCGGAGGTCGGCCTCATAGTTCCCATTGTCTGCTATATATTTTCCAAGCATCACACGTGCTCAAATCTCCAACATAAATCCCTCTCAGCTACCGTAAGTTGTCAAATTCTGAACAATCTTTGGTACCGCACCTTGAGACTGCTTAAATAAGCATTAGACTATCTCCCTACTTTGATTCACATTTCATGATTTCCAGCTGTTATTTATCAAAGCAAAGGAAAAAAAAAAAAAGGGGGGGCTTTTGGATAGGCACCATATATAGTTGATCATACTAGGTCGACATTGTGGATGGTTGTGGCAGATGTTCCAACTAAGCTTCTTTATTTTTCTTTTTTCTGATTCACATGGTTGTATTTTCTCCATATTCGTTAAATATATCCTGTTTATTGGAAAAAAAAGGGGGGCAGACTTGGAGAGGATAGATGTTCGAAAATTATTTTTCTCATTTCAATTACATATATTGTTTTTGTTATGATTCAGAAAGAGAGAAACAAGACAGAGAAATAACTAAATCTTGGAATATATGCGTAGGATCACAGTCATCCATAGAAATCGTTGCATGCATAGAATATGTCATGTCATACTTTGATATTAGCCATATGCTAAACTGCCACGTATGCTAGATGAGTTCAATATTCAAGCCTTGATGGCAAAACAAAGTTGTCTTCAAATAGAACTCTTCTCTCCTTTAAAAGACAAATCTTCCTTTACATAAATCCATAATTGGGACCCAAGCGGTTTGGCAGTATTTGGAAAACTTAAATAATTGAAGTGTCATATGCGGTATAAATTTACCAACTGTTGGTATACATTTTATCAATAATTTATCATTTTTTTATGATTCTGGTCTTATTATAGATATTTTTTATGGTAGTGTTAGTATACTCTATTGCACTCACTAGGGCTTGTCCCAATGATCACACCCTGTTGCTTAACGAGCAAAGGTTCTGTGTTCAACTCATATAGATGGATTTTCGAGTATTTGGATTTAGATAATTATAATGCAGATGAGTCTCCATCATGTGCACTCCCTCAAAAAATGATGGGTGCTCGCATCTAATTAAAAATTGAAAGCTGCTTTCTCGCATTTCAAACCGCATCAATGGCTCATGAGATGGGAACTAAACTGTGCCAAAAGATGTGGGCCAATCTCATAGAACAGCTTGTCCACAAGCTGTGTCATCTTATCACCTACACAAAGCCTTCACAATCCACCATGTGAGTGTCCCCAAAGAATGTGATAGGCTCAGCTTGCTCTTGGCCATGCAGTCTCTTCAGTGTCATTAGCCATCCCTTGGGCCACATTGCCATTAGCTTCATGCACTGATGATGTTTCCAGACCTCAGAGCCCCACATTTTTAAGGCCATTCGCTTCACCAGCACTGCCACTCATACCAATCCTTTTTTGAGTGCTTGTGGTGTGTCTTGGTTCCCCACCTGAGGACGTTGGAACCAAGGGGTACAATTATGTAACGTAGGCAGGCTATTGGCCGTGGGATTTTAATTAATAGATGTTTGCATCGCTCTAACTCCATAGCAAACATATTGGGACAGGATGGGATTAGCATGTCTGAGACATGCTGCCTAGTTTTACGGAGTGCCAGAAGAACTACATTAAATGAAATTCTTTCGTGGGACAACTGAGAAAGCTGGGTGTTTAATTACTATGAGTTACTTTTTTTTTCCCTTAAAAACGAAGAAAAAAGCCTAACTCCATGAAATAGAATCATGAATCTAGAAAGTAGGAGCATGAAATAATTAGTTTTCCATTAAAGCTTATTTTCTAGCTGGAAGTACGTAACATAAGAGTTACGCAGGTTCTAAACCTATAGTTTTTCTATACTATAGCAACTAAGGAAAATATCCATGAGTGGTTGTTCAGATTAGAAATATCCAAAAGTTAAGAGCTTATTTGGATTTTTCTATATGATTGGATTGAAAATCTTATAGGATTCGTAGATTAGGTCAATACAACCAGCAAAATCATAAACTATATATTGAGCTAGGCCTATATTCATAAAATACGTAGAAACAACTTTAGAATGAACTGACCCGAATCTCATGAAGAAGAAGAATTAAGAAGAAGAAAAAGAAAAAAATAAAGAACCTCAACAGGTAATCCTATACATGGTAATGCCGGTAAATTTTGTAGTTAACCGTTAAGGAGTTTATTCTTTTATGATAACTTCTAAGATGCCACCATACACATGCATAGTTTGAGAAATTTTGGCCATGCCATCACGAGGGATCGAAGTTTCACGTTTCATGATCTCATCAAGAAGACCAAAAACAAAGCACTAGTATTAGCGAAAATAAAAACTAATTCTTAATGCATTGAGGAAGGTAGGGGTTGTGATTCCATTAAATTATTAAAGTTTTCTCGATTATTTACATGGACCGATCATAGCAACTCATTTCCACATGCAGTCAAAGAATGAAAGCAGATCTCAAGCAATAGATATGAGCAAATTCTTTAAAAAATAACTATTTATGTTTATGGACGAAACAAATCACGAGATGGACAGATGAAGATTAAGAAGATATGAGAGCTGATCATGTTGGTGTAGGAAAATGGGTGGCCCCATCATGATCCCAAATTCACATCTACATCCTCTTGGTATGTCTTATGTATCATAAGGCCTTCAGTTTGACCATGCTCCTAAAATTTTTGAAACAACAAGAACATGAAGATCTATCTGGTGGACTGTTTCTCATGGTCCATATGAAAACAAAGCTCCTCAAAAGATATTTTCATGAAGGACCTTATCCTTCTTTTCTTAAAACTCTCCTCATGCCACGGTTTTAGAGGTGGTGTTTCTAAATTCAAGAGCAAGCTTTCAAACACAAGGTCCTAAAGGAGTGAGGAAAGGTAAACAAAGCCAAAGTGATCGTTATCCAACAACACCTCTCAACATTTCTTTATAAATTTTTTGCCCCCTGCTTTGTAAGCCATAAAGGTTGAGCCAACTTATAGTAACATGGAGGTTATTACACTGTCGACAAACTAAAATATCTTTCTCTTTGAGGATGTTGATTAGTCCTAGTTGGTTACTTAAACAAATAGAAAACGTTTTGAAAATTGATGTGATGTATTTTCTCATAGAAAAATAGTGTTATGATCGATATAGATTTGGGATGGCACATCTCATCCAATTACGCCTTGACAAATCGAGCTGCCAAGGAGGAAAAAAAATAAAATTATTACTGTTTCAAAAAAATAATTAAGTTGTTTGTTCAACTAAAATGTCTTTTTGAAGCGAAAGTTCAACTAAAATGTCAAAATCTTCGGATGGAAACTCGGATAATCTAGTGAAATGAAAGTAGATTAATCAGATTTTTTTTTTTTTTTTCAAAAGCTAGCTAGAGAAAAAAATTTGCAAGTTTCAAATTGATCCCTTAATTTTTATCATAAGGAACAAACTAGACCACCTCAAGAACCATATATTTTTCAGTACTACTTATTTTGAAAAACCGGCACCAACCACATAATTGAAAGCACAACATGTAGAGTATAGAAAACCTTATATTCTTTCTAGCCAATACAGCCTACAACCGATGTTCACCATTAGTAGGTTGAATCCATTATAGTTTTAGAAAATTTAGCTCATTATATATGTGATATGGATGGCAAGGTCGAAATTAAATTAAAAAAAAATATATACACATTAGATAAAGATCCTATAGGTCATCTATATTTGGCCGGTATAATAGGTTTACGAGCTAGATGGTGAGTTACAATCGGATTTCAATCCTTATGAATCAAGTTCTGAGTTAATTTGATGAGGCACAATACAACATCTTAAGATTGGTAAAATCTTTTTTGAGAATATGAGATTGGTAATATATATTATATCTATTCTATTCTTTTTCATATATATATATATATATATATATATATATATATATATATATATATATATATATATATATATATATATATATATATATATATATATATATTAGCTTGATCGATAAATATAGAGAAAAAGTTGTAATGAATAAACAAAAAGATGACTGGAATAACAATGCGGAGTGCATTCTACTTTATAAGGATTGAAAAGATTAAAGATGTGAGGGATCGAAAGAGGCCATGTACATGAACCAAAGAATCTCCTCCCAAATTTACTTTGTGGCGGAGAATCGGATCCCCATTGTTTTCTTTTTTTATAAAATTCTCCTATAAATAATACTCATTGTTGGCCAAGGTTCGTCTATTGGCCGTCGTTGTCATGCGATTGGCCATCACCTCCATCCACCATCTCGTCTTTTCAACTCCACGTTCGCTCATATTCCTGACCTTATGACCTCGACCACAGTATCCGTGGGCCGACCTTTTGGGTCACCCAATAGCATCATGCCATGTGCCACGAGAATATGTTCTTTTATTTTTACCTACTCTTGCTTGCATGAAGGTAGCAATGCCCATCGTAACAGCATGCATGATGTGATGGATTGATCCAATTTCAACATTTAGCTTGTGACAGAGAATGAGTAATCTTTTGTACATCGCACTCAATGACGAAAAAATACATCATTTGATGTGGTTGGATCATATTATCGTTATTTTCTAATATATATTTAATATAAATTTTTATTTTTTAATTTAAAATTTTGAATGATAAAAATATTTTTTTAAAAAAAATAATGACATCTTATATGATCATATTATGACATCATGCGGTAAAATTATGATTTTCTATTCATAATTTAGTCACATGATGTCATAAAAAAGAGAAAATTATTTTTATTATTTAAAAATATCATAAATTTTTAATAATAAAAATATTTTTTTTTCTTTATGATGTTTAAAATAAATTATAATTTTTTGTGTGCAGGAAATCATAATTTGATCTAAGGATGTCATAATATGGTCACAGAATGTCATAATTTTTTTCATAACAAAAAGAATATTTTTATCATTCAAAATTTTAAATAAAAAAAATATAACTGCAGATATTAAATATACTATTAAATGCATGTTGAAAAGTGATGGCTATGTGCTCTAAGGTGGTTGGATGGTGCACTTCACATAATTTTTATTACACTGCATGCGGTGCATAAAGATTTTCTCGATGAAAAATATAATGTCCATATAAACTAGCATATTCTATTACTCATGCCGTAATGCAATTCTCTTGCCAACTATGGTTATGAAATTATTTCAAAAAAAAAAAAAATCTTTAGAATAGGAGAGGGATGGAAAAAGTTGATTGATCTATATTTATAGACAAACATGAAGTCTAGCCTTAAGATCAAATGAATAGGAAAAATCAAATATATTATTTTTTTTCCAAAAGAATGTCATGTATATGATGAAGATAATAGAAGTTCAATAATAGAGAAGATGCTTAGGGTTTTTTTTTCTCTTTTTTTTTTTTAAGGAACGGGATATAGCTGGCCAATTTTATTGAAAAACTGAAACTATTTACAAAGGTTGAAAGTTTATAGAAAAACAAAGATTACTATGAATAAATTATTTACTAAGATTTTAAATCTTAATAGTGTCATTTCAACCATATTTTTTGAAAATATTAAAAAAAATATAAAAGTCAGTTCCTCCCTCCTGAAAAATGCAATGGTAAAATATCATATATAATTATGCAACAACTGATTTTATTGAATTATATATCAATTGTACTTTAATTTTGTAGTGCTAATAAAATTGATCTAATATATTATCACATTATCATTACCAAATGCTCATGATGATCTAACACTCACCACCAATTAATAAACAACACACCAAAGATCTAAAGTTAGGTATATTATTTATAAATATGATACCAAACTCCTAGAATAGTTTACATCTAATGCATGGCAGATAGACCTAGTGCGAGGGTCCATTCTATTCATAACAACAAGCTCTAAGATTTACCAACTCTCTCATACAAATATTTGCTAGTTTTAAATATAAATGTCCTTATTTTAGAAGTAATATCTTTATTTTTTTTTAGAGAAGATCCCTCGACTTATAAAAGGACATCATGACAGTGTCCACTACCGTATACCCAGCCAGTAGCCACAGACCTAGTGTGCTTTTGCGACATATTCTAGCTAGTATGATAATCAATCACTACCAATATAAATTTAAGTATCTTCCTGGATGAGTCTATCTAAATATTATGATCATCCATCCTCATCATGTCATTGTTTGACCTTGCAATATCATAGCACAATAACAGTACCATTATGAAAACCATATGCATGCATGGTTTGCTAATGGAGGTATATCAAACTATCCCAAATATGCTGGTGTCATAGGACTCTTTCCCATTAAAGGATAAAAAATAAAAGAAAGAAAAAACAAATATGGAATTGGAATATGTCATATAAAAAGATGATTATTAAATAACATCCATCTCATGTTCTGAATGCTCATGAAGGAATAATTTTTTTTGGATATATATATAGCAGGGCATCTATAAGTTTTGTGCAGCTTCTCCAGCCAATTAATTGGTGGTGGACGGTTCCAAAATTTGTTAAAACATCCTTTCCACCATGCAAGGCCAGCTATTTATGCTTTTAAAAATCAATTAACAGGCTGGATCATCCCACATGTAACATCAATATGTATCATTTAAACTATCCAATGAGATGGCTCATGTGGAAGTTGACATTGGATTTTAATGGTGCAAGATATTTGTATAACAATTCCTTGTCATCGTTCACTGCCTTTTTTTTGAATAAAAAAAGAAATATGTTAGAACTAGCGAGTTCACCCACACTTCTATTGTAAGCGGGGATCATGAACTGCTTTGGATTGTACGTTCACAGGGATTCAATAACAGTAAACTCATTTTTATATTAGGTTTGGTTCTCAACCTTGGCCAAGTTCTTTTGTTTTATTAAAAAAATGACGAAGATAAAGGACATATTAGGTATGTGGAAACGTATGCCCGTGTTCGTACGTCGCAAGCCAACTCTTAGGCATCCTTAACCAATGCATTCATCGTTAGCTTTGATGCTTAAACTTATTTGTAAACCCTAAATAACATCTTGATGGTATACTTTTGTTGCTTTGTTTATTTGGTAGGAAAAGACAGGCATGAGCAGACAAGTTAAAGATTCTACCTTCTTAATTATAATTAATGATGTGTACTGAGAAAACAATGATGAGATCGTAATAATTTGGATTAGTAAATAATGCAAACGACCTAACGAGAGCATAGACACCTGAGAGATATGTGGGGCATGTTAGGATTGCTTTAAAATGTAGAATATATGGGTGCAATGCTTGAAACATTAAATTTACTACATCTTAGCAACAAGATTTTTGTTTGGGGTTGGAGGACAAAATGTAGCATCGAGAAATGAATCCATCAAAATTATGAAAGAATGCAATATATATATATATATATATATTCAAGCACAACAATTCAAAATCTCATCCACGAAGTGTTTGCAGTATTTTGTTCTTAGGTTTGGTATCCAGAGGGAAAGAGATGCAACCTCTACCAAAAGAAGTAACGGGAACTTGGGGCCAACCATATAAGCCTAGCTTTTGATTATGGTGGAGTGATCATTGTTTTATTCTATTAAACTTGGAAGGCACATTCAAGCTGGATGAATTGACCTTCTTTTATTGAGTAATGCTCCCCTTTCAATTGGATAAGACTTTTTGTGGTTGTCATGCTACTCCATTAGTTGTAATTAAATCATGAGATATGCTAATTGTTAAATTATCGATGAGTCGATCACTAGGAAATAATTCAAAGAATCATTAAACAATCATGAATAATTGAAGAATATTTCAATAACTCAAAAATATGATATGTAGGGAACCTGATCGTGCATTATGGCATCATCTAGACCAATGTCCACCTAAAATTGATTCATCGGCCCCGGCTGTGTACATGATTGGCCAGTGCTTGACACTGACAAGCAAAATAGAAGCAATAATCTTAATTGAACACAATGACCTAAATTTTGTCGTAGAACTCAAACAAATTAAAAGAAATAATGCAGTGGTTTCTTGGTCCAAGAGGAAATCTTGGTGCAATTAATGCCTCTTATCTCTATGGATATTGAGGGGCACAAATCTGATGCCAGCCTTGGAGGAAGACATTGAAGGAACAACTCCATGTGCCAAGTATATTTAGCAGTGGTGTATATTGAGTCACAAAAAGTTGTCTGAAATCAAAACAAAAGGGATATCAAAGTTGTCACAACATAATTTGTCAAGATGCGGCTGTGCTTATCTCAATTCCTTGGTTCTTGACTCATCCCTTTCGGCACTTGAACTCACTTTTTATAGTAGAACACTTTATTTTGTCAATTATTTGATTCCCTGAAAGATTGCTTAGGGAACTAACTACATGCTTGGTATCTCCTATCCTCGATGATCTGTCTTGCTTCTTGCATGAAGCAAAACATTAGGCATAATTGTTCATGAACTCAACTCAAGCTGACCAACTCATGCACTCGCTGATTGTCAGAGTGATTGAAATGGGAGCATCTGGATATCTGCAAATAACGCATCATTTTGATGCCTTTGGTTCTTCTAGCAATTAGCAAGGAAACTAATGCTACATGCGCCTGGAATATAAAAAGAGAAGGAATCAATTACTACATAAAAAAAAATGTTGTCATTATACATTTATACCTAACAATTATTACTTTTTGTCGAATGTTATTAGTCACTCAATTTGAATCTAAGGCTACCTAATGGAGATAAAGTGTCATCTCTACGAGGGTCTTGTTCAAAAGAATTTTAAAATCATCTAATTTGAGATAATTATTTTAAAATTATGAGAGTCTTGTTCAAAATAATTTTTCCCCTCTTTTTCTCCACCCCCCCCCCAAAAAAAAAAACAAAAGAAAATAAAAAAGATCATCATTGAGAATAGAACTTTTAATTTCAAATTATTCCCATGGCAACTCCAATCACAGTGTAGTGCTCTTTTTTTGCCTTCTGGTCGACTCTTTCACCAATTCAAACTATCCTTAATTATAAATTCTATCCTATCGAAGCAAGACTTGTTAAAGTATAACAGTGAAGAGCTTGAAATTTCATCCTCTCAACTCCAACTCCATGGAGAGTAAAAATATGCCTAAGATTTACAAAGATTATAGCACAAACGTGTACATAAAAAATACTAATCAATAATTTTTATGCAAGAGCATATGTAGGCTGCAAGGTTTATAGGAGGTTTAAAGGCAAAATCCCAAACCACAAGAATTCTTTTTCTTTTTGTTTGCTTAATTTACTTATCTGTCCATCATTCTAAATGACAGAGAATTTGTTGCTCTCCTTGAAAAATGATTCTTCTTAATCAAGTACGTACGTGGCTATTAAATATAATTGTATTGGAGATAACTAATAAGTTTGCTTGAGCAATCCAAATGCAAATTTCGGGTTCAAAAGGATAAAAATAACAAAATAGAGCAAGAAATTCATTGATCTTTACAATATCTTACTTATAAAATATTGACAGTGACACGATACTATTCTAGAACAAGTATGGATGTTGCACACATAGATATATTGAGAGTATGTTATATATTCAAATAAGTAGCCATAATTATTTTGGATGCATCCCATAAAGAAATGGGAATGAGGACACGATGCACCCACTATGATTAAACCACCATTGACATTGTAAACTATAAAGAGTTAACGATGAGTTACCATATTTTGTCAAACACCATTAAAAGCATTTTTTTTTTCTTAAGATAAATTTAAGAATAGTTTATTCATATATATGAGGGAACTAGTCCATGTTTTTTAAGTTGTACATTAAGTGTCTTGAAAATAAGGCAATTAAAGTGGGCACATTGATGCATTGATGGATCGATTACAACAATTTTAGGAAAGAAAAAGCTATGGAATGCCATTTGAAAGAATGAAACGTTAGAGCTCGATTTAAAAAAAAAAATAGAAATGGCCAAAGCAAGATAGATGTATCCCATCACAAATTATTTTTGTGAGATTCTTTTTAAGAATAATTAAGTATATAATATACATGATTATCTTTATCAACAACTTTCAAATCTCAATTCAGCTATATAGTTATCTTAGCAATTAGCAAAATATGTTAATCTCTCTCTCTCACTCTCACACATACATATACACACAGCTCCATTGCAAGGGAGTGGCAGCCGTCCAATTCATTTAGAATGTATGCTACCATCAGGCTACAAGCCAATCATGATCCTTATTTCCTATCTATACATTGATTTTTCTGCTTGCACATAGAAAAATATTTTCCATATTGGCCCATCTCTCCACCTCATACGTTTCTTTGTAAAAAAAATAGTAGAAAAGTCCACATGATAATTTAATTGCAAAAACACCACACTTATTCTTCCATTATAATGCATATATCTTTGTTTATTTATTATTTTTCTATACTGAAGTTGCTCAAGTCTCCAACGAAATTGCCTTTTCTGGGCGACCAAGGACGCTTGCCCCACCAACCGCCCAGTACGCGTCACTTACCGTCACCACTTGTTTAACCCATCCTACGCCTTGCCGCCCACCACGTGGCCCGCATCCCTCCACAATAATCCAATTAACCTTCCATAAGTAACATCGCTAAACAACATCTAATTGTCACTAATCCCTCCCAAAGTTGGAGATAATTAATCCCCTACCGCTCCCACGTGCGAGCCATGCCTGTCTGCCCCAAGGGGCATTTCCGTCCACACGTTGTATAAATACGGCTCCTGACGCCCTCCCCCTTCCCCCACGACCCATTCCACCAAGCTCTTCTTCTCTCCTCCTCTCTCGGTTTCCGGCCACCAGAGAGCTACCGCCGCCGCCGTCGCCGCCGCTGGGGAATGGCTAAGGTCCACCCGAATGCTGCCTCTCCTGCCCTCGAGCTCCCGAGGCCTGCCGTCTCTTGCAGAGGCGGCGCCGCGGGCCGGCAGGAGGCGGCGGTGCTGACGGTGTGGCGGAAGTCGCTGCTATTCAACTGTAGTGGATTTACTGTTTTTGATGCCAAGGGAAGCTTGGTGTTCCGAGTCGATAACTACGGGTCGGGGAGTAAGGGTGAGGTCCTGCTCATGGATGCCGCCGGGAAACCACTCCTCACCATCCGGCGAAAGGTATAATTTTGAAACCCTTTAACAACTTTAAGAATAAATATTATAAGTTGAGAACTGAAACAAAGGAGACGATTCTTAATTTCAGGGTGTTTAAATCGAATTTGATCTCTTCTATAGAATAAGGGATTTAGTTTTGTCGGAT
The DNA here is from genome assembly GCF_000442705.2 of Elaeis guineensis. NCBI lineage: Eukaryota > Viridiplantae > Streptophyta > Magnoliopsida > Arecales > Arecaceae > Elaeis > Elaeis guineensis. The sequence continues at coordinate 122,780,786 of NC_025997.2, forward strand.
ATAATAGAATGAAGATTTCCGTTTTGGCTTTTGGCGTGTCTTTTTTTAGTTTTGCAATGCGCCTTGCACAAGAAAGTTCTTGGGTGATACTTATACTAAATTATTTAAGAAATTTATGTTTTAAAATTATTTTTGTAATTGATGTTTTTGTTGATCAAGCTTCAAAGGTAAGCATTTGATCCAAAGGAGAAACATGATTAACCCAAAAGGAAATAGAGAAACATATTTTTTAAATTCTGTGTCAAAGTAATTCGCTCTAATTCTGAGAACAATTTTTTTTTTTTAAAGAAAGAAACCCTTTTCTGGGTTTGAAGGGGATACAATTAAATTGTATTCAGATTGGTGAACTTTTCTGGGTTTCAAGGTGACGTTTCTGAGTCTTAACTCGCTGAGTTTCGTTAATTGACACGCCATGGTTAACTTGTGGCGCAGAAGCTGAGCCTAGGAGACCACTGGCTGATCTATAACGGCGAGGAGACCGTCAACCCCGGGTTCTCCGTCAAGCGGCACGTGAACTTCCTCCAGTCTAAGGCTTTGGCGCACGTGACACCGTGTGGAGCCGGTGCCGGCGGTGCCGGCCACGAGGTCCAGGGCTCGTACTCGCAGAGAAGCTGCGCGGTCTACGACGAGCGGCGGCGGCCGGTGGCCGAGGTCCGCCGGAAGGAGGCCGCCGCCGGAGGGGTGGCGTTCGGCGCCGACGTCTTCCGCCTCGTCGTGCAGCCGGATCTCGACGTATCGTTCGCCATGGCCATCGTCATCGTCCTCGATCAAATGTTCGGATCTCGAGGGTATCGGATCAAGGGCTAAGATTGAGAGTGGGAGTTTAGATTGGGTTGGCCATTGGGAGGGTCATGGGAAAGTTTTTCTTTTCTTTCTTTCCTTTCTTTTTTTTTTTCTTTTTTTTCCTTTTTTGCTTGTTCCTTTGGTGTTGGGAGGGCAGCAAGTATGATTATGGGAGCCTTTTACTGTGTCACGGTTTGATTTTTTAATGAACCATGTACCAATAAAAGGCAATTCTATATGAGTGTAAATATTTTTTTTTTCCCAATGGAAATATTAGTAAGAGAAACTGTCCCTATTTCTTACTCTTAGCCCCAAAAAAATGTTTTTTTCTTAAAAAGATGATAACCCAGGTCATAAAAAAAATAATTTCGTTCTTAGGATTAACTTAGATGGAAAATTTCTTGGTGTTGAGTAGAATTTAATTTGTTGAGGTGTTTGAGGTATGAACAACCTGAGGCATACAATAATCCAGCTACTTTGTAAGAAGTATGTAAGAAACATTTGCATAAATTAATTTGAAGTATGATTTAATATTTTAGGAAGGGCTAACTTGATTTAGATTGGATTCTAATATAAGCTTTTAGGTTTAACTATATTAATGTTGCTTTCATGATGCATCAACTTAATTGTTGCCCTGCTGTTTAACCATTGTTCCTGGAGGTCCACATAAACATTCCCAGATTATTACCTTGTTGGTTCAACAATTAATTGTTCCAAACCTCCCTTCGAAAAAAAATACAATTGTTCCAAACCGTCCGAATCATATCAGCTTAAAAGAGTCATGCAAACAAACATATCTGGAGTAATAAAATGTACATCATTGATATAATTGACCATGTCCCTCAGATTCTCTTTGAAGGAAGGGTCTCGTCAGCATTCCACAAAGCCAAAATATCTGTGAGCTTCTTTGAGAATATCAGACAAGCTTCGCTCGTCATTTATTTTAAATAAATAAAGCAAGAGTCATCAATTCAGCATATTCAAAAAGCACCACAAATCAATAATTTCATAGAAATTATGTAGAAATTTTCCATTCAAATATATACTAAAGCACCGCCTTCTATGCTTTCGAGGGCGAATCCTCCTCTAGGTGAAATTTAATTGTTTGTTGCTGGATACTTCTCAAAAAAATTGTCGCCTTAGACAAGCAAACAATTTAACTTCATTCTTATGCATTTGGGACATGGGGTGATGGCTGAATAATATTTTGTTAATTTTATAAAGTAAAATAGGATTATACTTCGTTCAATTTATGCCGTTTCTCTTGCAAACTTTTGCGTAGATTAAATATCTTTTAATTGCATGTTTAAAATATTCTTTCATTATGTCTGAGCCCTTCACCTCCTTTCTCTGTTTTTCAACCTCCAATCACTTTAGTGACAAGCAATTGGGAGCCATAAGAAGGTTTTAGGGTAATTAGCCTTCTTGGTTTTCTTTTCTTAGTTGGTCAGAAGACTACCTTCTCATTGTCAAGGGCAAAAACATATCAAAGTCGCAAGTCACCGCAATAAGCGGCTCAAATTATGAAATAATAGTTAGACGCAGTCAATTTTAGAATGCTGTTTTATGTGGTGGATGGTCCAAGAGCCCGGTCACCTTCCAAGCTAGACATGGTCCAAGTGCATCTCTTACCGATGGATATGTGGCTCAAATCCTTGTACCACTCGTATGTGGCCCTCCACTATAATTGGAAGCAACTACATTAACTGGTTTCCATGGTAATCACAGAAGACGATATCAATTAGCATTCTACAACTTGAAAATAACTCTCATCCATGAAAGGGGGGGTTTCTGAAACAAAATCAAATTTCCAAGTGCCATTATCAACCCAAAACAATGTCAATATTTCTTGCTTTGTATCATATGCTAGGGTTCTGAGGATCACAACCTCAATCACTTGTTATTTTGATTAGGAATTCGAGAATGTTCTACCTATAGGAAAAATCATACATTTAGATTTATCTTGGAACATGACCTCTTCTGCTCAAGTGACTCTTTCAAGAAATCTGCTCGTTTTGGTCAAATTTCCCATTGATTTCGAGCCGAGGGGTCGCTTTCATGCATTGCTTGCGAGACTCGGAAAAAGGGACAGGAAGATGTTGGAAAGTTGAACAACAAGGAACCTTGTTGCTGTGCCAACTTCAAGTCAACATTGTAGAAAAGTGGTGCACCCTCAAATTCAATGACACGACCCTTGATAAGAACCTCACATGTGGGAGAGCCATTTCATAGAAAAGGCCTGGCTTAACCTCCTGGGCTAAGACTTTTACGGATCTTTGTGTGCAGTCCAGCAAGGTTGGGCTGGATTTCTTGAGGGGAGAAGAGAAATGACCTCACGACTCATGGGTCTTTCCTTCTTTTTTTTTTCCCCTCTTGAGAAAGACTTTACGCACTGCATGCAGAGAAATGACCTCACGACTCATGGTTTTTTTTTTTTTGCCTCTTGAGAAAGACTTTATGCACTGCATGCAGTATAATAAAACTGACATGGAGCATACCACCTAATCATATTAAAGTATATAGTCATTACTTTCCAATGCGCATTTAGTGCATATAATTCTACTTTTTCGTTTGAAATTTTGAATGACGAAAATGCTTCCCTTCTTTTGAAAAAATTATGATATCCTACGATCATATTATGATATCCTGTGATCAAATTATCACTTCCTGCACACAGGATGTTATAATTTTTTTTCAAAAATTATAAAGAAAAAAGTGTATTTTCGTCATTAAATTTATAAAATTTTTAAATGATAAAAATATTTTTTTTGTCCTTATGGCATCCTATATGCAAGAAATCATAATTTGACTGTATGATGTCATAATATAACCACAAGATGCCATAATTTTTTAAGAAGAAAAGGGATATTTTCGTTATTCAAAATTTTAAATAAAAAAGTAGATCTATAGACATTAAATGTGCGTTGGAAAGTGATGGTTACATGACCTAATCAAATGGAATGGTATATTTTTCTACAACGGATGCGGTGTACATATAATTACTTTTTTTTTCCTTATAGACTAAGAGGCCCATAAATTGGATTTAAGCTAGGATGAGACATTCTTTGCGCACCGCGGACGGTGCAGGACCGCGTACTCCGCCCGTGGTGATTGGCTCATGCACGGAGCTGAAAGAAAAAAAAAAATTTTTTGCATGCTGTGCTTTGGCTCCATGTGTGAGCCAATGACCGCAAGCAGTACGCGTATTCTGCACCGCTTGCAGTGCATAAAAAATTTCTTAAGCTAGGATTAGGATGGACTTTTAGAAGAATATAGGCCGAACAATTCAATAAACTTGATTTCTGCCCAACACTACTAGGTTTCCAAAATAGGCCCTTAAAGTTGCAAGTCACCGGCCTATTAGATTACCCTTTTTTCAATTACGCACGTTGTGGAAGTCAAAATTTGAAACAGTTCGATTATCAAGATTTAAGCCCCATTTCTTTTCAATTAGGTAAAGCAGTACTTTGTTACATTTTAGTTCATATCCTTACCCTCTTTTGGAACTTAAGTTAATTTTTGGTTCCAAGTAGGGGTGCCAATTGAGCAGGTCGAGTCAAATACGATTAGGTTAGATATAGGTCAGCTCAAAAAACTTTTCTATCCAAATTCGATCTATTTATTAAACAAGTTAAAAACTTAAACCTAAATCAGACATATTTATTAAACAAACAATCCGACTCAACCCACATAATTTATTTATTAAATAGATCAAATTAAATTAAATAGGTTAAACAATTTAAATGGTTAAATGGATCAGATTAAATAGGTTAGAAACAAATTAAACAAGTTTTATATTTGTTAAATAGATTAAACGGGTCAGATTATAATCTAACCTAATTGTAATTAGACCCAATTATTAAGCAGATTAAATAGATCAAAGATCCAAGTATGAAACCAACTTATTTAATAAACAGGTCGGATGGGTTGACACTATGATCCAAAATCATTTATATTAAACCCAAACTTTCTTAAAACGAGTTGAGAATTGGGTTGATGGGCTAGATCATAATTACCACCCTTTGTTCTAAGCCCTACCTTTATAAGCAATCACCAAGGATCGATTAGATTTGCTGGTAGATTCGATGTCATGGGATATGTTCTTTTTCCTGTTTTTTCTCCTCCTTTTCTTAATTTTCACTGGTGTCGGTATGAGGGATGGCGCCCAGTTGAGTCCCAGACAATTTGTTCTGCGCAATGGGAAGATCCTGGACTGACATATTTTCACCTCATTTTTGTTCTTATTTTCTCCAGTCATCGTAATCCAATTACCACTATCCTAACAATTTTTGTTCTTTTTTTCACCTTATTTTTGTTCTTATTTCAAGACAATGTCCATTGCCTGCCTGCCTACGTGGTGCAAGCTCAAAAACATTCTCTGGATGCATTTGGATCCTCGAATCATGAGTTAAATGGATCAAAGGCCATTCTGAACCGCTGCATACATGCATGCATGCATCTCACGTCCATCACTACAGCATCCCTGAACCTCACCAAATTGGAGCGCCGCTTGACGGTCCGTCAAAAGCTTTCGAGTTTGTTGGCACTTGATGCTTTGTGAAGCAAGTGTGCACCAAGAGCAATCCGACTTCAGAGGTTATAACGTTTTCCACGCAAGTGAATCCCGTATAACTTTTATTTCATTTAAAGCCTCTAAAATGCGAAGCTTCTCGATTGTATCTCTAAAAATTATCGGAACTGCTGCCTTCTTGTGAAACTTATTGTGATGATGACCTTAACTCCCATTGTAATATTGCCTTTGCCAGTTTGCCCACATTTGGATTCGTATGACACCATTATTCACCCCTTTGTAATAGGCGACTAATATGTACTACAGTTTGCTTAAGCTGGATCCAATCTAAAGCGAGCTCTATGATGTAAACTAAAAAAGATGGTATTTTTGAGGACGAGAGTCTAGACCTTTCTTATAACCAAAACAGTTTAGTGGATTGCAGCAGTTTATAAGGTTTGACAAGAGTAATTCTTCACGTCTGAGGCACAAAATCTCCACAAATATCAAAGTGGTATCCAGGTTCCCTCTGGATTTTCTAAACCAAAGGCCCAAAAGCCGCTGGTATATTGCTCCATGGCCCAAGGAACGGCTATCGTCTCAATGATTGGATCACACGTGCAACGGAACAGATGGGGCCCAAAAAAAAAAAAAACCAAAGGCCCAAAAGCCGCTGGTATATTGCTCCATGGCCCAAGGAACGGCTATCGTCTCAATGATTGGATCACAAGTGCAACGGAACACGTGGGGCCCAAAAAAAAAAAAAAGCAAAAATACTAGTGGAGATGCGGGGTATCGATCCCCGTACCTCTCGCATGCTAAGCGGGCGCTCTACCATCTGAGCTACATCCCCAGACGAGAGTGGGTTTTTTATTTTCGTAACTTGTCTTATTCTTCTGTTTCTTGGCGCTCCTTCCTATTTCGCCAATGAGGCCCACCTCGCCTGCAAACCTGCGTCGGCGTCGATTTCCAGGTGCCTTCCCGTGTGCCCTGGCCTTGGTTTTGGACGGAGCCCTCCTGTGGGTTCGACCATCCCAATGTGGTAACACCCTGAGAGCTTGTGGCACATTCTCCGATTCCACTTTCCACCATTCCGTGTGCTCCTGTTGGTTTTTTTTAACTTATTAAAGTTGCCGTTGGTTGCAACCTCAGACGGGGAACAGCCTTCCGGTGGGCTTGACCAGCTCGAGATTCTAAGATGGCCAAAGTCATCCCAGGTCCATATGTAGGTTGGCATGGAATGAGGGGTTTTGCTGGCAATTGCTCTCGTTTCATGGTATTCAATTTCCAATGTGTCAACATTGGCAACCTGATCCCTTGCTCGCTACATGCTATGCAACATAATTAAATGTTGCTTGTGAGTTTGGAGTGCACAAATTGCCATGAAACATAAACGGCTTTTTGTTATAAATCCTTTGACAGACTTCACTGCCTGCCACCGTCGCAATGCATTCGTGATCCAGCAAAGTCCTGAGAATTAACTGGAACATGTAAATTTTAGTGAATATTAGTAGTTTCTTGATTGGGAACATGTATAAGTAATGTCCATGCAAAAGACTAAACATGCAAGGGCCGTCCAACAGTATAGTTTGCCGGATTCAACTGTCGGGCTTCATTAAGGTTGTTCTTTCTCCTCTTATCTATTTATTTTGTGTACTAATGCTTTATCTCGAATATTAAAAATGGTAGTTCAGAGATCGATATTGGAGCCCTACTGGCCCGATCCTAAAGGTGCAACTGCTCTTGCACCTTCTCTTTGCAAATGTCTCCTCACAGGACGGGCTTCGGTATGAAACGTAAGGTATTTTGCTCTCATTATCGAGGTTTACTGTCAGATGTCAAACCAACCTATGAACTTGCAAGAGTTTGCGGTCATCTTCAACTCCAAGATAAAAATCCATATGAAGTAGGCGATTCGGAAGCGATTGGGGATCTCGAAATTGACCAAGACCTTGACCTATCTGGATTTTTCTATCACCGATAGGCATCTCTGGAGGGTCGACTGCAGACCTTTGGAGTAGCGGGTTGAGAATAGACTCGAGGGTTGGTAAGCCAACACCCTCTCAATGATCGGCAGAACAACTCTTGTGAGATCAGTGCTCAGTTCTATCCTGATGTACCTCTCTTGGCTAACACGATCGTCTCGAGTTTCTGTCCAGAGGATTGAAGCAGTGGCTTCAGAATTTCCTGTGGGGCTCAGGGGATAACAACGTGGGATCCACCTACTATCCTGGAAGGTGGTTTGCCAGCCTGTGAGAGATGGTGGTTTGGAGATTCAATCTCTGTTAGTCAAAGGGGAGGCTATGATTGCTAGACATGCTATCAGATTCCTTATCTAGTCAGACTATTTCTAGAGCAGGATGATGAGGGTTCAATAAGGCATGGAGCCAGGAGTCCCAGATCGAGGCCCTCCGTGGTTGCTTTTTCTTCTAGAAGGAGATTTGTGCTTGCGGGCTTGCTATTTTGGCTCAAGTCAGATGGCTAATTAGGGATAGGATTACGGTGATTGTGAGCCAGGATGCTTGGATCTCCGATCTTTCTTTATTCCTATGGCAGACCTACATTAGCAGTGAGGTAGATAATCATCTGCATCTCTGCGACCTACTCAATGCCGATGGTAGGGGCTGGAGAGTGCAGGAGATCATCAAATTATTTGGCGGTCCACTTGCTGATCGGATCCTCACCACTCTTATTTTGATTCACCATAGCCATGATTTTTGAGGATGCAGGATCATCTTGTTGCCCTAGGGTTCCCTTGAGGGACCTATCTAAGATGTGCAAATTAGCAATGGTTAGGAGGATCGAGGCTGCTTAAATTTAGAGAGTATCTACCCTCCCAGAGTAAGACTCTTTCTTTAGAAGCTTGTATGGGACCAACTTTCAATGCACATGCTTTTCAGAGATAGAGGTATGAAGTTGCTAGTTTCATGAGGTATGAAGTTGCCAGTTTCATGTCTGATCTGCAGACTGGAGGATGAATCGACAGAGCACACCATTCTGCGCTGTCCGAAGGCCAGACTGATTTGAAGGAAAGCAGGCGACTAGTCTTGGGAGACGACTGAGGTCATTGGCTGGTGTCTTTCTTAAGTGCTATCCATCAGAGCATAGCTGATAGGATGACATCCACTTGAGAGGATAGGATGGTTTACATTGTCTACTAGATTTGGCTCTCTAGAAATAGCCTGATCTTCGAGGGCGAGATGATTCCTGCACACCAGATATTAGAGAGAACGATCTGCTTGAATATGAAGTACAGTCATTTCGATGCTGCTAGCCCTTTTCTTGATGCCCCCATTCACTAAGACTTCCTTGCTGCTCCTGCGGCGATCCGGAGGATCATTTTTATTTTGTGGGATCCCTTTCCTTTGGGATTTGCCAATGTGAACTTTGATGGCAGTGTTAGAGATGGGAGGGGTGGTGTGGGATTTATCATTTGGAGCCTAGATGCCAGGCTGCTAGTGGCTGGAGGCTTCTATCTTTTTGAGCCTTCAGTTTCGGAAACTGAGCTTCATGCCGCCTGGACGGATATTTTCTTTATCAGATAGAAGTTGCGGACAGAGAGGATTTCATTGAGGATGACTCTACTATCGTTATTGGATAGATTCATGATGGTAGTAGGTAGCTAAAAGGTCATCCACTCCTCTGACATATGGATTGCTTTTCGTCTTCTAGTTACAGTGGTGGTGCGATATTTCTATCGAAAGGTGAATAGTACAGCAGATTGAATCACATCTTTTGTTGCAGAGCACTTTGGAGACTAAACTTAGCGATCGGCCCCATAAAAATTTTTATTTTCTAACTTTCTAAGATGCTCTCACATTAGAGTGGCATGACCATCCCCATGTATCCAAAAGAAAAAAAGTTTGCCGATCTATATTTGATACGAGTTGAGGTGATACTGAGTCCGGATTCTCTGTTGTGCACCGTACGGTGCAGTGCACAGCACATCATTCATCGCACGATGGACAGCCACGCGTGGATACGCGTTTGTTGTGCACGGCCGCCCATCGCATGATAGACGGTGCGTGCTGTGTACCGTATCGTGTGGTGCACAGCAGACAATCCGTACTGAGGTGATATTTTTCTGTTCTTAAAGCATATTGATTTATTTTTATTCAAACAACTTTTATGGGTAAGTATTTTTTTTTCTTTTTAAACCAACGATTAAATTGAGACATTCGAGCGACCAAATCACGTTAGACACTGAGTTACTTTAAATGAAATTAATATCAAGCGCAAAAATATCAGTGTAGCCTGTTGTGGGCCTTGTGGCACAGTATACTTCGACCACTGCGTCTTTAGTCTCACAAATTTCGGCAGTACCATCGCCACAAGCTTTGCTCTCAGTGGATTTGGTTGTTACGGAGAGCCAAGCGGCTCATCCGGCGGACCGTTCCTCACCCTCGCGCTCGCATGCCACCTGACAAGAGGCCGGGTAGTTGATCGTAAAATGTACTCATAGAATTTATCTGCGACCTTTCGATCCGCCGTCCGCCATGACCATCTAAATCCAACTTCTCCGTTTATACATAATAATAGCACCTTTGGACGGGTGAGATATTTTCATTCGACGAAAATAACGGCAGATCATTCATCTCTGTAGAAAAGTTATGCACGCGTCCGGACGATAGCATTTTTCGAGCACAAGAATAAAACAAGAGGGGGAATCCGTCCAACGCCACCTAGCATTCCTCGCAGTTGCCATGTTCCGATGGCACATTTTAACAGGGCAGATCCAGTAACACATTACCCAAAAATAAATAAGCAATAAATTCAACAATAAAAATGAACGGATGTGATTGCATTGGAACAAGTTAACCTAAAACCACTGAGCTGGGACACTAAACAAAGCATTAAAAATTTCATAGTCTATATCTCATTTTATGGTGTCTGGGTATGATTTTTTTTTTTTTTAATACAAACGAACGTTCACACCAATCTAACACGAAAATAGTTTGAAAGATCAAAATATATAAAATTTCATAAAATCTACAAGCAATTTTTATTCTATCTTCAATTTTAATCATCAAAGTATTCCGCAACAAATGACGCTATGCAATCTGCTGCAGTATTAGCCTTCCTATAAATATATCGCATTCTGATAGTAGTCGTTTGATGAAGGAAGGTCTAAATATTTTAGATCAGCGAATAAATTTTGAGATGTTTTGCACCTTCTTGAATCTAAATAATGATGATAGCAGAATTATCCTCAAAATAATTTTTTTTTATGTGAAACTGTTATATGATAAAGATGATATCTATCCAGACAGTATGAAACTCTACATCTAAAATAAAAAATAGATAGAAATCTTGGATCACCAAAAGTCTAACATATAGACCGTGAAAGATGAAATCCATATCATTTTTTTTTATTTCAGATACTATCATCAAAATTCATCTTGCCAAACGTAAAAGATGGGGCTCCTTGAGAGATGGGGTAAGAGGCTTTTAATCTCACCATCAAATAGCGTCAGATGGTTGGATACCTGAAAAAAACGGAACGAATTTCAGATATTGTCTCACTCGTCTTTTTTTCCAGGCATACACTGAGATGCGCCGAGTTACCGGGCTTTTCTGTGAACCGCGGACGGCAAACCGGTCGTGGCCTGTAGCACCGCGGACCCGGTTCCGGCCCAGTCCGGGTGCATTGCATCAGTATGGTGCGCGTATTACCGAAATGGATCGGAGTGTATCATCGCAAACTATGGGTGGCAATAGCGCGCGTGGTTTAGGACTTCGCCGCACTGCTTCGACAGTCTCCAAAGAAATAATTTTTTTTCACGTTAAATACATCGAAGGCTCTGTCGGAGATCCCCTCATTTCGATCTACCCTGTTCTCGTTAACATCTGATAGATACTCTTCGAGAAGTCTAGCAAGGTATCCATCGATTTCATCCTTTTTCTATATGTTCTTGTTGCTTTTGTTTTCCTATCGAAGATCGTGTTTTGGGCTATTGATTTTGCGGTTATCGACTGGTTTACCTTATTATCTGCTTTAGATCTAATCCATTAGCCTAGTTTTCGTGCGGAGTTTCGATTCGATCTCTTTGTATCAAATTTTGGAGTAGATCGTGTTTTCCTGTTATTTGGATTTCAGATTTTTTTTCCTTATTTTTATGTATTTTGGAAGTATTTGGAGAGATGGGGAGCTCTGAGTTTTCGTGGAAATTGGCGGATCACCCGAAGCTTCCAAAGAGGAAGACGGTGGCTGTTGTAGTTTTGGATGGATGGGGCGAAGCCAATCCCGATAAGTACAACTGCATTCACGTCGCCCAGACTCCTACCATGGATTCACTCAAGCAGGTATAAGTATTGGATTTTTTTTTTTTTAAAAATTGTCTGTGTTTATGGGTTCAATTGGTAGAGATCGGTGCCTTTTTATGGCCTCGCCAAATGTATTTGTGGGGATCTTAGTCCTGTTGGTTTGCATTAATTTAGTTATAGTTTCCTGTTAAATCTTCGTAACTGGAGAATAATAGAATATCTGCAAAGTTATAATGGTACTTTCATATTCATAAAGCGTCCATCTTTTTATTTCATATTTAATATTATATGAATATCATATGATGAATGTATCATGTGCCATGTAAATATTCAATGAATCATTTACTGAATCCTATTTTACTATGTATAGGATTGTTATATGACGGAACTTATCAAATTCCATTGCTTTTCATTTTCAATATAGCGAACCCCACAAGAATAAATATTTTCTCATGGCATCACAATGTGGTTCATGTATTATAGGGTCTTGATTCTTAACAGACTGGCTTGGAGCAAGATTTACGTGACATGCTGAAATCCCCTACTACAACCTCTGAAACCATAATGGTTGTTATATTCCCAATGAAGCTTTTGGATGCTTTTTTCCTTTTTGAAAATAGTTTAGTAGCTGTTGTAAATGGACAGTAAAGGTAAGATTTTGGCTTTTAAACCAGCATGGAGATTTGATCTTTTTTTAATATATTAACCACATGGACATGGAAAATGTTAACTACATTGGTTGTTAGATAAAATCCATTGTAACAGTTTACTCGTAAACATCACCATTATTCAGATAGCCATTTTTTTTTCTTTTTTCTAATAAATAATCATTATGTGTCGCCCATTCTGTGTGCATGTTTGTTGCAAATGGTCCTCAAAAACCAGTATAATATCAGTCATTACATTGTGGTAGCAAATATATTGAACAATGCCTTGCAATGATCCTTAACACCAGTTTGAAACAATAAATGCTATATGCAATCAAGTCTTCTTTATGGCTCCTTTCATCTCAGGATTGCTACTTGGTAATCTAGCAGTGGCATATACTTTATACGCTCCACCTGACATTCTGTAGCAGCATACTGACAAATAAGAGTAGAAAACATGAATTCTCCACTATGTTCTTCTGTATGTTGGATTGTGGCATGAACTGATGCTTAAATAATATCCCATTAATGACTTGGTACCTGAATCTTGTTTTCTATGCACATAGAATATTTACTTAAGCAATTAAACCCTGCATGTACTCATGTATGTCATATCATGGTCTGAGTAACAAATGTTATGGCCTTTTAAAACCTTTTAGAACCATAATTTTACTGCTATGACAAAAAAAGAGGCCATTGATCTTCATTATAGTTTAAGAATGAAGGACAACAAGGGATAATAATTTACAGAATATATACTATTTATGAAATGATATGGAGATTGAACTTTAAAAAATTGTTATGTTAATTAGATATATGATGAAAAGAACAAATAACTATTGTTGTAAGTTATATGAGCCATTATAGTAGAATAACAACTACATATGGATTTTGCTGAAACACACTTGTGTTATTCTACTATTGATTTTACTGAAACACACTTATATATGTATAATGTGATGTAGGGGCTCTGTGGCCATTATAACATTCAGTATCTTGCCGTAACAGCTGCTATTATAGATTATACATTATGTTTCCTATATGTTTTCTGATTTGTCACCTCAAAGTTTATAAGTTGGAAATATCTGCTGATTCTTGGACTTTGCGGAAATTGAACTGAATAATATCATTAATCACTTCATCTTAAACATAAGTTATTAACACTCATCATGTTCTTGCAAAAGGGTGCTCCAGAAAGATGGAGGCTGGTACGGGCTCATGGCACAGCGGTGGGACTTCCTACTGAGGATGACATGGGTAACAGTGAAGTAGGTCACAATGCCCTAGGTGCAGGACGCATTTATGCTCAAGGGTACAATATTCACCGAAACAGCTTTTATCTTTATATGGGCAATCATCTGCTAGTTATTCTATCTTTTAGCATTGTGTTCTAGTTATGCTCGCTTTTGAATCTTATATCTTCACATAAAAGTGTTTTCCTTATTAATATGATCATGCTTAATTACAAAAAAAAACCCATCATGTAAGTTATTTAAAAAAAGGTTTCTGAAAACATCTTTAATTTTTTTCTTTTCAGATGAAAATATTCTTCTCTATAATTGATTTCTTCTATATAATACTAATTGATAGGGCTTCATCGATAAGTATTACGAGATCTCGTGCATTGGAACCCATGGTTATGAACCCGAATAAGTTAGTATGGAACATTTTCTTTTCCAAGTGAAATCCCCTAGTATATGAAAGAATGGGAAATCTTTAACATGATTTAGTTTTATTATGTAAGTTGGTCCTATGTCTGTTTCTGTATGGACTTCTGGCAATCTATATATTATTTCAATGCGGCTCCTAATATTTGTCAAGTCTTCTTGCACCCATTATCCTGAATCATTAGCTGAACATGCATTCAAATAAATTAAGATAAGTAAATCATGTTTCTAACTTAATCTGTATTTTCACTCTCTAATTGGACTTTTTCCGTAGTGATACTGAAACTTCTTGAAGTAAACCTAATCAACCCCCGTGCAGAGACTTCTAGTAGAATGACATTAAGTTAATGAAAAAATCAAATAGAACCAAGAGCTGTGTTGTATGATCACCTGTTATTTTATAATTATTTTTCCTCAGTTTCATGCTGTTACATTACCTTTCCCGGATTACAGTGCTAAGCTGGTGGATCTTGCACTTGCCTCTGGAAAGATATATGAAGGAGAAGGTTTTAAGTACATCAAAGAATGTTTTGATCAGGGCACTTTGCATCTCATCGGGTTATTGAGTGATGGAGGTGTCCACTCTCGGCTTGATCAGTTACAGGTACAGACGAGGGACTCAGTTCTTATTTAATTGATGTTCTATGTATGCATCCATGATTACCTTACTTAACGGGTCATTTTCTTTGCAGTTGCTACTGAAAGGTGCTAGCGAGAATGGTGCAAAAAGAATCCGTGTGCATTTTCTTACTGATGGCCGTGATGTTTTGGATGGGTCAAGTATTGGTTTTGTAGAAACACTTGAGAATGATCTTTTGAAGCTACGAGAAAAAGGTGTTGATGCACAGATTGCATCTGGTGGGGGTCGGATGTATGTTACCATGGATCGCTACGAGGTATCTGTTAAGATATCTGAATCTATTATATCCCCCTATAAGCTGTATATCAGATAGTGATTCATCTTATAAAAGGGATTTGAATTCATGCTTCTTATTTTGCTCTCAAAGGCTCGTGCTTCTTATATTTTACACTCTAGGACACACCTATGGACTTTCTTAGGGTGAGAGTCTTGAGACCCACCAAATGTTTTCCAAAGAAATATGATGACTATATTGTCTCTTTCTGTTCACTTTTATGAATATATCTTCCAATCTTTTTGTTAAAATTTGACGCTTTCGAGGTGGAGCTCCTCATTTATGTATTTTCCAGAACTATTTGCTCTAGTTTACATCAAAGTTCCACACTATAGACGAGCATTTCTTCAGGAACATTCCTATTTTATTTTTTTTAGCATTTTTTGTTCTAGCTAGACACTGCAGTTTGGTGTGCTATTTGTACAGTGGATTCAAATTTTGCATTTCGTTTGGCATTTTGCTCTTATTAACATTGTTGAGTTGGTAGTTCACATAGTTGGTTTTGATGAATTCTCAGAGTTCTTGAATAGCTACCAAATAAATTGGGCTGCTGATTAAAAGGTCATTTTATTCATTTTGCAGAATGATTGGGGCGTTGTTAAACGTGGCTGGGATGCTCAGGTCCTTGGTGAAGCACCACACAAGTTTCGAAGTGCCGTTGAAGCTGTGAAGAAGCTCAGGGAAGATCCCAAAGCCAATGACCAGTACCTGCCCCCTTTTGTTATAGTTGATGAGAGTGGCAAGGCAGTTGGGCCAATAGTGGATGGTGATGCAGTTGTAACATTCAACTTCCGAGCAGATCGTATGGTTATGCTTGCTAAAGCACTAGAATATGAAGATTTTGACAAATTTGACCGTGTTCGCTTTCCAAAGATTCGATATGCTGGAATGCTTCAATATGATGGTGAATTGAAGCTTCCAAGCCATTATCTTGTTTCTCCTCCAGAGATAGAGAGGACATCAGGAGAGTACTTAGTGCACAATGGTATTCGTACTTTTGCTTGCAGGTATTATACTGTGCGCCACAAAATTTTAGGTTGCTTGGAATTGTCATTACAAATGGCGTGTGTTTTTCGGGGATCAACTAGATTAGGAATGAAAAGGGTGGGGTTCCTGTTTTTCACATAACCATTTCAAAGTAAATGAACAATTACGCTTTCTAAAAGGTTCAAAAAAGCATGGAGACAATGTTTTCATGAAGATTATATCTGGTTTCTGTTCTTTAATTTTTCATAAAACCAGAGAACCAACAAATCTGATAAACTTCAGTTATTCTTTTTTTTTTTGAATTAACAAGTGCTTAATTTTAACGAATGCATGCATGCTCATTTTGTCCTCAGATTGGTGACCCACAAACTTATACAGGAACAATATTTGGAGAATACAGACTTTTAAATTGTCTTTCTCTCAATCTACTGGCGACATTTTTGGAGCTCTAACAAAGCATGATGCAATTACTATTTCTACTATGTTTAGTTTTAACTTTTATACGAGAACCAATAATTTATGTCTACTTTGTAATTTTGAGTTTTATGATGCCATTCTATAACTGGTTATTTGTTACTTCTAGTGGTCCTTATTTTTATATCACCCAGAAAGATTATTATAATTGATATAATACCTGTTCTTTAAAGATGAGGTATTAGTGCCATTATTGCTTTCATATCTAGGGCGATTAATTTATGTCTACTTTGTAATTTTGAGTTTTATGATGCCATTCTATAACTGGTTATTTGTTACTTCCAGTGGTCCTTATTTTTATATCACCCAGAAAGATTATTATAATTGATATAATACCTGTTCTTTAAAGATGAGGTATTAGTGCCATTATTGCTTTCATATCTAGGGCGATTACACTCACGTGTGAAACCTCTTTACATTTGGTCAACAGTGAGACAGTCAAGTTTGGTCATGTCACCTTTTTCTGGAATGGCAATCGATCTGGATATTTTGACTCGTCAATGGAAGAATATGTTGAAATTCCAAGTGATGCAGGAATTACATTTAATGTCCAACCAAAGATGAAGGCCTTGGAAATTGCTGAAAAGGCAAGGGATGCTATCCTCAGTGGCAAGTTTGACCAGGTAGAGAAATATATGAACTATAAGATGGAATAGTTGGTTTTCAGTTTTATGGCTTGTGTCATTCACTATTCTGTGGCTGTAGGTTCGTGTCAACCTTCCTAATGGAGATATGGTGGGACATACTGGTGATATAGAGGCCACTATTGTGGCATGCAAGGCTGCTGATGATGCTGTCAAGGTAGCATGTTGGATATGTTTTTACTTTCTTTCCATTCAACATGCCTAGAATTTAGGAATTTTTTAGGTTATCAGTAATTTTGTTTACTTAAATACTTGTATGTGGTACCTTTCCAACTCTTAGATTGGGTAACTAAAAACCTATGAAAAGATACACAATCCATATACTGAGTTAATTTGGGCCTGAATTTTTATTTCTTGGGTGATTTCTTTTCAGATTTCATACATATTTAAGCATTTTAAAAGTTCAAGATTGATCCAGAAATTGTTTTGTGAATATCAGAAATATGTCCTTATTCTAAACTAGACTTGTTCATGGGCCAGGCTTGGCTGGGCTTTTGCCCAAACATCAACATGATTTACTTAGGCCCAGGCCTATTCCAGCTTTTAGAAAATGCAAGCCTTCTGCACACAAGCCTAGCCCTTACTCGGTTTCGAGCTTTGGCTGGACCTTGGGCTTGCTAACCATTTTCTCCTCTTTTAGAAAATACAAAAAATCCTAAAAATACATGAAAGGATACTAAATATTGCCAACAACCTACTACATGCCTATTATCCCATTAAGTCTACAAATATACCTAATATAAACACAACACGAAAAAAATTATGGTTGGTCCAGGCTCAAGCTGGGCTTTGATCTCTAATTCTGAGCGAGCCCATTTATTAAACTTGCCTATTTTCTGGGCCAGGCTCAGCCAGTTGGGCCTAAAACTTGGCCCGAGCCTTCTCCCAAAGGGTGAAGAATTGAGAGGGCTGGGTGACCTATTCGAAACTAGGTTAATCATGGACTCATAGGGATCAATTAGCCCAAGAATATTATTATATAAAAGAGAAGGAAATGTCAAACTTTACCTGATAATGGACTGGAGCTATAAGTGCTACTGTTTTTCACTTGATATGATAGTTTCAATGGGCATTAAAAATGCAAATCCTTTCTGAATAGCTTGGAAAATGTATCAAGTAGGATACCATCACGTCAAACAAGTTGATCTTCAATAATTTTGAGACAATCAAAGTTTAGGGCCTGTTAGGGATTTACTTTTTCTGTTTTATGTTTTTAAAAACAAAAACATGAAAGCCGAGATGAAAAAAATACATTTGGCACTATTGTTTTTTGTTTTATATTTAAAAAGTTACTATTTATTATTTTTTAAAAAATGAATGCAAGTAAGTATTGCTTTAATATTTTTTTTTAAAAAAAAACTCCAGTTTTTAAAGCAAAACATCCCCCTTCTTGAGACCATCTTCACCATGATTGCTGCTACTGCCTCTGCCCCCATCATTGCTCCCAACACTCCTGCCACATCCACCACTGCCACTGCTACTGCCGCCGCCGCCACCACCACCCAAGCCACCACCGCCAAGGGTTGGAAGAGGGGCTGGTTTTTGAGTTTGTTTATTTTCGTGTTTACAGAAACAAAAATAATTGATTAGTTGTTTTTACTTTTAAAAAAAAAAAAAAATAGAAACAAGATTTGCTATTTTGCTTCTTAGAAAAATAGGAAAAGTAATAGTGATACTAAATGCTATACTATTTTCCATCTGTGCTACGGTTTTAGTTAATGTTTTGAAGTCTATTTTGAGGTCTGGAGTAATATGTTCAGACTCGATATGTCTGATGACACTTCCTTTTTGAACACTTAGCTGCTCCTTAATTGGTTTCAATTACCAAATCAGGACAGAGCCCTTGTTTAGCTTCTTACTTTGTTTCTTTTTCAAACCAATAACTATTTTAACTGGAGTTTCAATGTGATATATAATGTAACTAATGTGCTTGCTTCTTTTGCTGATGTAATGTTAGATGCTCCTACCAGTAGCAAGACTTTTCCTTATCATAAACTAGTTATGTAGTTCTTTGACTTTGTTTTGAGTTTAATAGATTGCTGTTATTGATAAGAACCCAATGCTTTTCTTTGGTCACAAACCCAATACTTTTTATTCAGATCATTCTGGACGCAATAGAGCAAGTGGGCGGAATATATGTTGTCACGGCAGATCATGGAAATGCTGAGGACATGGTAAAGAGGAACAAATCCGGCCAACCCCTCCTCGATAAAAAGGGGGACATTCAAATTCTTACTTCCCATACTCTTCAACCAGTAAGTATACTGAAGGCCATCTTCCTCTTCATCTTTAACACCAAGAATAACTTTATAATCTTTTAGTATAGTTTAGTATACAGTAAAATATTTGAATGTTGAAGTTGCTATTATCTGAACATCAGCGGTTGTTACTTAAGAACAATGTGAGGTCTTCTGCTCGTTAAGCTAGAGTTTCTCAGGCCATATTGGTGTAGGAGATCATGTGCATAAGTTTCGACATTGCCACATATGCTGTTGCTTGTTTAAAAATATTGTGATCTTAATGGAAGTGTTAGAAGGTGGTTGTGATCTTAAGGAAGACTTTGCAAAATTTGGGCATGCATTGTGTGTCTATCAAATAGAAATGACTGGGCACAACCCTTGGTGCTGTGGCTGGGGTGCATTTTTGTCAAATTAGAATACTGATGGTTGATTGCCTTTACAGAGTGTATCTGAAACATCCTGTATCTAGCAAAAACTTTCATCAGGAAATAGACAAGCATGTGCAGCTCGTCGGTTTCGTAGTATTGTTGACTTTTAAGATGCATTTATCGGGTCATGGAAGCTGGAGCCAGACAACAGTATCAGTAACTATAGCTTCAAGTTTTACTATAAGCATACTATGGATAGCTTGACCAGGATGGCCTTTGTCTGGACTTGCATGCTATAGACTTCCCAGGATGATATAGATCACATGAGTGTTTCAAGGTGGCAAGTATTACCTTCAAGTAACTGGAGAACATAATGAGTTACATTTTTTTCGGCACTAGGAGAGGTCAGATGACATTGGAAGAGATTGGAGAATTAGTGCAGCTGATGAACTTCAGCTACTCCCCGACAATTTTGGCCTTCAACCAAATGTGGCTGGAATGTAAAGTTTTTGAGATAAGATTGGCTGTAATAATGACTCATTGGTTCCATAAATGGATGGATGTGCATTTTTTACTTGGTCTCATGAATTCTAAGAATCTCACATCTTTCTCCTACCAATATTTTTCAATTAGATTTTTGCTATTTAGAGATCAAACAGTAGATATCCAAATAGAAGAAAGAAGTAGAAGGAAAGGAGGAATTTTGTGTGTAGAAGGGAAAAAATAGAGGAGGAGAACTGAAAGGAGGACATTGACTTGTCTTCCCATTAGCCCATGTTCTCTTGTTTTTAAGGTTTTTTATTTTTTATTTTTTTTTATTTTTTTCTTTTAAAACATAATTTTCTCTTGCAACACTGCTTGTTTTGTTAAGATTTCATTTTGTACTTGTGATATCAGATGTTCAAGAGACAAGTAAAGGACAAGAGCGCTAACATCTCAAACCTAGTCATAAGATTAATTTTGGTGTAGCATGTTAGTTTTGTATTACACTTATATGACAGATTAATATAGAAAATCTATTCACAGACTTTGTCCCATCCCCCAACCCATGAGGGCCTGCTTGGCATCACTGCCAATTTCCTGTTTTTGCTCTTCGTTTCTGAAAACATGGAAATGGGGGCTGGAAACTTGTTTTGCCTTTTTGATTTCTGAATATACTTTTCAAATTCTGAAAAAAGTGAAAGCTCTCGAGAGTAGCTTTTACGAGAGCTTTCACCCTTTTTTCTATGAAAAATGGAAACAATGCATAATCACCAGCACCATCTCTGTCGCCACCTCTGCCCGCCGGTTGCCGCGACTACCTATGCCGTTGTCATCGGTGCTTGCTGGCCAGCTGCAGCTGCCACAGTCCAAGTGATTACCAAACAAGTTCTGGATGTCAATTTTCAAAAAAAAGATATAGAACTAGTTTTAGCTTTTACAAAAACTGAAAATTGAATGCTGAAAGTGCGGTCAAACAGAACCTAAGCTTTTGATTGTTTTTTCGTTTGGTGGAAAAGCTTTTGATATCAATATTGCAAAAGCATTTGTAAACATGCTGTCCGTTTATTTTTGATATCCTTTCCTTTTATATGGATGTGATTAACTTGCTTCAAATTTGCAGGTTCCCATTGCCATTGGAGGCCC
Organism: Elaeis guineensis; assembly: GCF_000442705.2. Lineage (NCBI taxonomy): Eukaryota > Viridiplantae > Streptophyta > Magnoliopsida > Arecales > Arecaceae > Elaeis > Elaeis guineensis. Next base: position 122,801,910 of record NC_025997.2, read on the forward strand.
TGGCCTTGCACCTGGTGTCAGATTCCGGAATGATGTACCTGATGGTGGCCTTGCTAATGTTGCTGCCACTGTTATGAATCTCCATGGTTTTGAGGCTCCTAATGACTACGAGCCAACCCTCATTGAAGTAGTTGACAATTGAATGCAATCTACTGATAACTTAGCATTATATTGGTCCATTTGGAGTCTGACTCAAATCTTGCTGCCAGTGCTTGTAGGTGTAGTAGGGAGGTCAAAATAAATTCTTTTTGTGAAACTTTAATTTTTGCGAGCAGCAGAAAAGGTTCTGATACACCTATTGTGTGGTTGTTCTCCCATGATATGACCCTCTTTAGGCATATCTTGAATGTTTTTTTGCCTTAGAAAATTATTTGACTTGAAATAGGCAATCCATTTTCTGTTATCATATGATTGTCTTTTCATGCTCTTCTATATCTGCATGCTTAATCCTGTCCAATCTTGAATCTTAATGTGGTGTTCTCAAACAGCAGTTGTTTTATGTATAATCCATGAGAATTCATCACTACCAGCTATTCTTTTTGTTAGTATGTATTGGTGGGTTGAATGCTTTTTCTGCCTTTCTTATGGAGTTGAAACTTTTCTTGGTTCACATCAACTGCCTTTGATAGGATGATATCAGGGCTTACAAGAATAGAAGTCTATGGCTTAAGCCTATGTGCTGTGGGGCCTGTTGGAACTAATGATTTCAGATACATGCCAACTTCTCCTACCTGACCGTCAACCCAACATTGAGAAAAGGATAATCTTTTAACTTGTTACATTGCTTGTTCCTGATTTGGCTTGATAGGCTCTTTTATGCATATTTATCTTCAAAGCTTGGTTTTTCACTGGATTTCTTAGAAACAATATTTTCATTTGAGATATGTAAGTAGAAAATTTAATTGCAAGCATCTATGTAGAAAGCTGACTTAGCCCATATCCCATATGTGGTTAGAACTTGGAAGCCTTGATTATTTCAGAGCTATCCATGAGCGGGGGTTTGTGGTGTATCTTAAGGAAGGCTAGGTTAAACAGTTGGAATTATTTTGTGACCCTCGTGAGCATCTATTTAGTTTGTTTAAGGTGAGCATTGGAGAGCTTTTGGATATTCATGCAAGATCAATACTCTCAACCCCTTTTAGGTGAGGCCTTGGGTCATTACACCATATGCCCAATGCGTATGATTATTTGTAGCTTTATAACATTTATGGCGTTAGATAACTATAATCTCTCTCCTCCTTGCCCATCTCTCTAAATAAAAATATAATAATTATAATTATCTTTTGCGCCTCTATCATATTCTTTATATACTACTAAGCCACCAAATATAACTATAAGGTGGTTATTACAATTGTAAAAGTGGCCATTAAAATATGTTTGTGCACACGTGTGCGCCTTATGTTTGTTTTTTTGGTAGTCAAATATGTGTGTTATCAAGTTCCTTTATTGCAATGGAAGTAGTAGCTGTATGATCTACACATTGTCAAACCATACTATATTTATATATCGTGTTAAAGTGTTCTTCCATTGGCATATTAGTTTTGTATTCCACTTTTGTGACATAGGATAATATAGAAATTCTATTCATATTCCATAACCACACCCCCCCTCCCCCCACCCCCCAAAAAAAAAAAATCTCATTACTTGCAGTAAAAAGTAATTTTGAAAATAAAAAAATTATTATTAAAATGCAATTCGTATTGTTCTATCATCCATTAATATTTTTCAAACACGCTGGTGCAACAATGAGATGCTTGTATGTATCCTTTTTTGCATTCCATTCATGCTAAAAACCTCTCTCATCTCACCCTGCCGCCAGCTAGCCTGAAAAGGTAATAAAAACTGTACCACAAAAATCCGTTATGTTCCCAAGTCCCATACATCCATTACCTCGTTCTCGCCTCCCACGGCTCTCAGAACCGCGCCCGTTCTGCCTGCCGTTAAATCGCCCTCGCTAAGACGAACATGAGAGGGAGAGCATTTGAAATTTGAAAACACTGCTAACGTTGACACAACGCCTCTATCGGCCATGGCGTCCCTCACGCCGGGAGTCCTCGTGAAGCTCCTCCAGTCCATGGACACTGAAGCCAAGGCCGTCGGCGAGCACCGCACCGCTGTTCTCCAGGTCATCGGCATCTTGCCCGCCCTCTCCGACTCCAGCGCCGACGACATCTGGCCCTCCCACGGCTTCTACATCCAGCTCTCCGACTCCGCCCACTCCATCCACGTCTCCCTCTCCGACGCCGATGCCGACGCCATTCTCTCCAACCGGCCCCACCTCGGCCAGCTCGTCCACGTCGAGCGCCTCCACTTCGCCCACCCCGTCTCCCGCGCCTCCGGCGTCCACCTCCTCCCCGGCCGCCCCCACCACTTCCTCGGCTCCCCCGAGCTCTCATCGCCCGCTCCCACCCCTCTCGCCGCGGCTTTGTCATCCAGCCCGCCTCCCCCGCCGACGCTGGCCGTCCCCTCATCCCCTCTTTCTCCGCCCTCAAGTCCAACCTGTTGTCCGAGGAGAACCCCTTCAGCGAAAAAAGAACCGTTTTTGCTGCCACAGAGAACCCGGGCGGAGAAAAAAGGACAGCTTTTGCTGCCAAGGAAAATGTTGTCGGCGCCAACACCAAGGCCGCCGGAGAATCCGCCTGCAAGCGAAGCTTCTCGTCATCGTCCGGAGCTAAGCTGGCCACGAGGAAGATCAACAGCGGGACAGGGGAGCAGAGGGACCCCTCCCCTGCTGTGGGACAAGGGAAGGCGATGCCATTCTCCCCTGCGTTGGGCGGAGCAGCGAGAGAAAGCTCGAGGTCTTCGTCACCGGTCCTTTCCAAGTGCGTTGTGCCAAGCCTGGTGGAAGCGAAAGAGGAGAATCCGGGGGTGAAGAGGGAACCGGCCATTATAGCGCCATGAAGGTACCGGGCAGCCCTCCCCAGCGGCAAGGAAGGCAGCGGCATAGCCCATTGGGAGAAGGAGCTCGATGTCTCCTGGGAGGAGGCTCTCGGGAGGGCTGAAGGCATGGCCGGCAGCTGGTGAGGGTGCTGGGAGTAAGAAGAAGGTGGGGTTAATGGTTGCAGGGATTTCCAAGGTTTCAGATTCGCTGAGGGTGTCTGCTAAATCAGTTAGGAAGAGCTGGGATGATTCGTCGGGGAATTCTGCGGTCTCTTCGGAGCAAAAGGAATGTTCCAAGTGTAAAGCGGACAGGGAAGCCATTTTGAGAACCCAGGTAAATTTTTTTGGTAGACTGAGAACCCAGGTAATTGATATTTCTCGTTTGTTCCTCCCACCTTTGCAAAACAAACCTCAAGACCATCTTTTCTTCTTTTCATTTTTCGTTGTTCACTTGGTATCAAAGCTCTAATGGTTGAATTCGTGATATTTATTGGACTTATAATCTGCTGTAGAAGTCTCCTTTTTGACTGTTATATTTAGTTTTCTCTTATTTTGCTATCCTACATTTCTTAAAACCTAATTAATGGTATCTTTTTATATACCTAACACGGATTTTGTAAGAGTATGCACTCTTATGTGTGTTCTTTTAATCTGAAAATTTTCATAACCTAATATCCTTTGTAATGAGAAATATAATATTTTCTAAATTAAAAGACTGATTTTTTTGATTGGATATATCTTCTTACACCGTCATTCTTTCTATTTGAATCTTGGTATCACTGGAAAGCTCTCAGAATAAGCTTTCCAACGATATATTTTATGTATTTTTTGGATTGCATGCCTCAGTGCGGTAGACATTGCATGTTTGCTTGATGCACTCTGCACATCCACGGGACAACATGCCCCAATACGGCTGGGTGCCAGGCATCCATATGGCATGCGCACTAGCTCAGTTAGGCGCTGCACATCCACATGGGCACACACCAGTGCATTTGAGCATTGTGTTTAGTGTAGCACGCATGCAACAATATGTCCTAGGGATGTTAAAAAAAAAGGATTGTTTGCGTGTCATGGAGCCACACAATCAAAACACCAGAAGGAGGCTCAGACAATGCATGAGTGATGAGGTTAAAAAAACAAAAGAAAAACCTCTCTCGCTATTTATGGCATTGTCACATGATGTTATTTGCTGAGTAATTCTATCTTTTAATATACTTTTAATGGTTGGTTATTTACAAAAAAAAAAATTTAAAGAAAATATTTATGTATAAGGTTGTTAAATATAATAATATTAGTATTATATATAACATGCATATATTTTTTAAAGGATTTTAAGTCCCGGTTTGATTGTTGATCGGGACTTAAGCTTTAAACCTCATTGACCATGACTTTAATACCCAGTCCACAGTCAAAAATAAACATAACTCTCGATCCCTATAATATTTTTGAGGATATTTTTGCCCTTGGAAACAAAAGAATCCATAAAATCCATTGTATGCTCCTTTTCCCATGGCGAAATCTCTTGTGACCCATAGTGGCCCCCTTCTCCACTATAAAATCTCGTTGTGCCCTCCTTCCCCACCATCAAATCCCACCTGTCCCCCCTTCTCAATCATGAAAGACTCACCGCACTCACTTCCCCACCATGAAAGTATTATCGTATCACCTCTTTTCCCATCGTAAAGCATCCTCATCGCATCCTCTTCCCTAACGTAACATCCATCCATTTTCTCTTTGATGTATGTCGATGAGGAGGTATTCTTCGTCCTCATATTGTCTCGACGTTCTATTTCTTCTATACATGAATGGTGCCTTCTCCCCTCTATCCATTCCATTTCTTGTGTTTCCAATTACAATGAAATCTCTGTCTCATTATCTATTAAAGATTTACAAGAAATTCCTACAACCTCAACAAATTGTAAAGCTAACAATTTAAACTTTAAGTCAATTGATCTTTATAGTAATTTCAAAGTGAATAGAACAAGTGTTTGTTAAATTCATTGTCTTTAACTGTATACAAAATTTAAAAATTCATTACATAATGTGTACAAAAATTCATTATCATTACTATGTACTGACACATAATATGTATGTGTCAAATGAAAATTAATATGCGAGTTATCTAACTAGGGTAAAGTATAAAAAATATAAAAAATTAAGATTATGTACAGACCTACCCCATATCAATACCAGCCCTTGTGGCCTTCCTTGTGATAGAAAGTGCAACTCCTCCCTAGGCTCTATCCTCTCGATTATCTGATAAGGATAAAAACTTTAGTTATGTATCGGTTTGATATATTTGTGATGTTAGATACAAAATGTATATCTCAAATCTTTTTATTTTCTTTATAACTTCAATGATCGCCCCCACCTTGTAGGAGAATAGGACATTGCTCCAATATAAGAGATGGAAATAGATGAATGATGGTCTGTGCCTTCCAAGTAGACTATTGGCATACTTAATAGCCCATGCCTACACAAATAAAGTGATGTAAGCATTATATTTTAAGTTAATTCAACTCTCAAACATTAACTTGCAAGTAAACATAAACAAGCCTACCATCAAAGTTACCATACATTCATCCATGTATCCAGTAAAGCTTCTTTCGGCATATTTCTTCTGCTCACACTCTCTTTCTAAGCTAGAGATTTGCTATTGAAAGAAAGAAAAAGTTGCACAATCCCAACTATATGATCCTAGACAGTCCAAATCATCAAGATATGAACATAATGCTTTAGAAAAATTGTAGTGTACAGTTGGGAAGAGGATGGTTACAAAAAGATGAAGAACCCATAACTTAGTGAAGTTTTCTATATCTTGCAATCCAGACTTTTCAATAAGATATCAATTTATTTTTTACTAAATTTTTAGTCATTTTTTATGATCACCATTGAAAAATCAGGTGATGAAGTCAGACTGAACCCTTCCTTTCCTATACAACTCAACCTCATCACTAGTGGCCCTCAAACTAAGGATGAGGATAAGGTTGGTCCTCACAAAAAAAACTAGAGTCTTATCAAACCAAAAGCCCTCCTCATTATCCCAAAAGAAGAGCAGTGTATCCAATAATGGCTTGCTTTGCTTGATGTATGGAAGTCAGAGCAAATGGCCAAATAGAATACCAGCCATCTTTGCCTTCTACTCTTCGGGCATGGACTCCATAAGTCTGTCAATAACCCTAATATAGTGATTGAAGTAACACTTTTCATTAACCATATTTATCGGACCAATACAAAAATTGCTTTGCCTCCCTTTAGACTTGTGATCATAATACTCTGCATCACCAATCAAATTCAAACAATACATGTTAGAAACATCATTGTAATATTTATTAGACATTAATTATTGATCATCGTAATTCTAACAAACTATATTAACTAATAATGTATTAGAACAATCACACAACAAGGACATGAAATATAAATATAACTATATGAAACATGAGCTTTCTTTCTTCACTGATATCATGGTACACGTTATTTTAGCCTAGTACATAGTCCAATAATGTATACAATTAATCCAACACCACATACAATTAATGTGTATCATTGTACACACTTAGTGTATCATGGCACACACTTAGTATTGTACACACTTAATAATTTAAGCATCATGAGGTGCTGTAATAATTTAAGCATAATAATTGCTATAAGAACTATTTTTACTCATGTATTCACCATATTAGGTCTTTCATCTATTGAAATACATGATTCTAATAGTAATACCTGCTATATAATTTAATGATAAGTGGCTCTATAAGGGATTTTTAGGAGAGACAAAAAATTGTATTATCTATGGATAATGAATTTTTGTACAATGTACAATGTAGTTAAAGAAAATAATTATTTGGAAATGCTTTATGCATATAGTTAAATTTGTGTATGATGAATTTTATGGAGTTAAATTTACATTGTACAAATATGGTATTGTACACAATTAAAAACAATGAATTTGTATGCGCATTGTATGATGAATTCTTGGATTTTATTTATAGTTAAAGACAATAAAATTGACAAACTTCTTTCCATTCATTCTAAAATTACTATGAAAAATCAATTGATTCAAAGTTTAGATTGTTAGTGTTACAATTTGTTTAAGTTGTAGGAATTTCTTACAAAGCTTTAATAAATAATGAGATATAGGGATTTCATTATAATTGAAAACATAAAAAATGGAATGAATTGAAGGGAGAGGGCATCGCTCATGCATGGAAGAAATAGAATGTCAGGACAATGTGAGGATGAAGATGACCTCCTCTTAATGTATGCCAGAGAGAAGATGGATGGACGTCACGGTGGGAAAGAAGATGCGATGAGGATACTTTATTGTGGGAAAAGGGGTAGTGCAATAATACTTTCACGGTGGAGAAGGTGGCACGGTGGATTTTTCACGATGGGGAAGGGCTAATGGTGGCATTTGATGATGAAAAAGTAAGGTACGATGGGATTTCATAGTGGAGAAGGGTGCCATATGTCTCACAGGATAATTCGTGGTAGGAAAGTAAGGATACAATGAGATTTAAGGATTCTTTTGTTACTAAAGGCAAAATGTCCTTGGGAATATTATAGGGATTGGGAGTTATATTTATTTTTTGCTATGGATTGGATATCAGAGTCATGATCAACAGGGTTTAAAGCTTAAATCCCAGTCAACAATTGAATCGAGACTTGAAATCCCCTATTTTTTAATAATCCTCTTATGTGTATGTAGTGAAAAATGGGCAATGAATGGAAAATATTTATTGAGAATTTAAAAATTATAAAATGAACCCTAAATACACTTAGATGTATATACAAATATTGGATAATTAAATAAGATTGTTTAGATATTATGGAATCAATATCCCTATTCAAGAACAAATTATTATTCCACTCAATTTCCTATCAACGGAATGGAAAAGAAAAATATAGTAGTCGCTCTATGAGATACAATGAGATTTAAGGATTCTTTTGTTACTAAAGACAAAATGTCCTTGGGAATATTATAGGGATTGGGAGTTATATTTATTTTTTGCTATGGATTGGATATCAGAGTCATGATCAACAGGGTTTAAAGCTTAAATCCCAGTCAACAATTGAATAGAGACTTGAAATCCCCTATTTTTTAATAATCCTCTTATGTGTATGTAGTGAAAAATGGGCAATGAATGGCAAATATTTATTGAGAATTTAAAAATTATAAAATGAACCCTAAATACACTTAGATGTATATACAAATATTGGATAATTTAATAAGATTCTTTAGATATTATGGAATCAATATCCCTATTCAAGAACAAATTATTATTCCACTCAATCTCCTATCAACGGAATGGAAAAGAAAAATATAGTAGTTGCTCTATGAGAAAGATATATGAAGGAAAAAGTTAAATCTTCCTATAAAATAGTTTGTGAGCTTGAACTGGTTGAGACGTGCCGTATATTATCTAGGATTAGGCATAGTGCAATACTGTATCAATTTTCAAACTTTTGCATGCAAAACACTTGGGCTATTTAGGACGCGACAAAGATCCTAGATATCTACGCATGGTGGGTAGAGTGGGACACAAGATCATCCTAGAGTAATTTATCTTCAACAAAGGGAATGTATTGCCTTATCGAGAGCATAGAAGACTTAGCAAGAATTATGCTTTGAAATAATACTTTATTTGATTGCAGAGCATGTGCCTTAAAGCTTTCTATTCTTGTAAATAGTCTTTTATGCATATAACTATGTATGAACTTAATTTTTAGTTCATTAACGGCATGTTATGTATTTTTGTTTATATTTGTTTATTAATTGCTATTATGATATGCTTAAATATATTGTTCAGTAAGAATTCTAAGATTGGTTGAATTCCAAGAAAGTTCTTGCTTAGAGCTTATAATTTTGAGTAAATGATAATTAGACATTTAAACATGCAAGATGAGTGGAAGCACAGAGAACTTTCGATTATGTATCTTATATTAGGTTATTAATCACTTAAAAAATAATATATACATATTTTTTTTTGTGCTAGTATTTATTGTGTACCTTTCTCTATGTAGTAATAGTGAATTGGTGTATGTATTTAAGCATATCGTGATTGAGTTGAATAAAGATGATAAGCTAAACAATGATAATTATGATATTTGGTACTAAAAAGTTTAGTATATCCTTGAGAAACAAGAGATTCTAAAGTCACTTAACCATACCATGGCTAAGTTTGAGCAGGGTACTTTTACTCCACATAAAAAAAATCATGATGCCTATTTGGCCTGGAAGAGGAAGAATAGCGTTGTTCGCATCACATTGTTGAGTGGTATGCAGAATGATCTCATGTGTGAATTTGAGAAGTACGACATAGCTCAGAAAATGTAGCTTGCTCTAAAAGAGAAGTTTAGAGGTACTTCAACTGCTAAGCTGAGAAGGCTTACTATCAAGTTTGACTCCTATAGGAAGCGACCAAGTAATATTATGAGGCAACATTTTAGAGAGATGTCAAACATGATAAGGGAGTTGAGGGTAGCTGGCCACATCCTCACTAACGAGCAAAATGATTAGGCTATAATTAGAACCTTACTCAAGAGCTGGGAGCATATGATAATTACTATAATGCACAATGTTAATATAAAGGCTTTTGATGACATAGCACGTCCTTTGGAGCTGGAAGATGAGAACTTTAAGGTAGCTAAATCTTCTGGTTTAGGTTATGTGGCTAAATCTAGCTCATGCAAGGTAGCTTCAAGCATAAGAGGTTGGAAATTCTCCAAAATGAGTAAGGAAAAAGGGTAAGCATCCAAATTTGGTAAAGCTAAGCAGCATAAGGGAGGCAAACATGTGGTAAAAAGAAGGATAAGCCTAAGATATGATGCTTTAAATGTCTAGTTAGCATTGACTTACAACTATTTGCTCAAAATTTTAAATTCTAGGTGAGAACTTTCTTAAGGCCTGTTTAAATCCTATAGGATTCATGAATCAACCATCATAAGCATTGGATGATAGGCTGCACTAGGTCTGTGTTTACCATTATCTTAGCTAAGCTCATTTTTCCTCCATATGAGATTTGGGCCAACCCATTCAAAATATATTATAGGATAGTTATAAACATAGACCTAGTCCAACCTATAATTTAATATGTTTGGTAGTTGTACTGGTCTAGCCCACGAATCTCATGGGCTTTTGGGCCTAACCATCCAAACAGGCCCTTAAAATTCTACCAACCTTAGAACTCTTAATTATATATTTAAGCACAAAATTCTTTGTACATCGACTGCGATGTAGGAAATCTGACATGGACCGCACCGTCTCGTCCGATTGATCCACGTGACGTCCTCATGACTCGATGTGATCGAACGTTTGCAGGCACGAGAAAATGGAGGCGGTGCATTGTCCCATCATCGAATACATTTAATGCACATCATAATTCATTTTTCAAATTTAACTCAATTTTAATATGATGAAAATGCCCATTTTCTTCAAGATGATTTTTTTACTATCTTACTATCTGGTTGGACATTTTGAATGCTACTCTTTTCTCTCTTTTTTCTTGATTTGTTGAGCTTCTGTCCGTTCAAAAAAAAAAATTTCAACCACAATTCTACATCCGAGGCTCTTGAGTAGCATATAGATAATATACGTCCATCCAAGCAACATGTCCCATCCATCAGAAAGTAAAATACTATCTATATATATTTTTTATGATTTTGTGATCATTCTTTTATTACGGTAGCTCTTTGGTAGTTAAGCGAAGTTAATGTATTAGTTAGGTTTCAAATGGAGTTCTTTTTAGTTTTGAATATAGCATTTCATAAAAATATTATCTGAAAGCATAATAAGTTAGGATATCATGACATTCTAGATTGATATTATGACATAAGCTCGAAAGTATACTTTTGGATAGTTTTATGATATCTTGAGTTGAATTTATGACATTCGACGTCAAAATTATGACATCTTATACTTAAAACACCTACCGAAGGTGGTTTTGACTATATTATGACATTCCAGATCAAAATGATGACATTATACGTCAATATTATGGCATCTCGTAGGTAAAATAAAATAGAAGAGTTTTTTTTTGATATTTTTATGACATCCTGGATCGAAATTAATTATGACATCCTATATTCAGATTATGACATCCTGTAGATAGAATGCAAATCGATGGTAGTTTTGATAATATTATGATATTTTAGATCCAAATGATGACATCATATGTCAATATTATGACATCCTGTAGGTAAAGTAAAATTTTAAATTTTTTTTGATATTTTTATTATATTCTGTATCAAAATTATGACATTCGACGTTAAAATTATGATATTTTGTATGTAAAACATCTTTCGAACGTATATTTTCATATTTTTATGACAATATGGGTCAAAATTATAATATTATATATCAATATTCTGATATCTTATATGTAAAATAAAATAATTTTTTTTTTTGATATTTTTATAATATCCTGTGTCAAAATTATGATATTCGACGTTAAAATTATGACATCCTATACGTAAATCACCTGTCGAAGGGATATTTTGATATTTTTATGATATTTCAAATCTGAATTATGATATTATATATCAATATACTGACATCCTATAGGTAAAATAAAATAAAATTTTTCTTTTTGATATTTTTATGATATTCTGGGTGAAGATGATGACATTCGACGTAAAAATTATGACATGCTGTAGGTAAAACATCTATCGAAGGTAGTTTTGACGATATTATGACATTCCAGATCAATATTATGATATTCTATATCAATATTATGATATTTTATAAAAAAATAAAATTAAAAAATATTTTTGATATTTTTATGATATTGTATGTAAAAATTATGATATTCGACATTACAATTATGACATCCTGTACGTAAAACACCTTTCGAATATATATTTTAATATTTTTATGACATCGTGGGTCAATATTATGATATTCTAGATTAATATTATGATATTCTGTAGTAAAATAAAAATAAAAAATTTATTTTTGATATTTTTATATCATTCTGTATCAAAATTATAATATTTGACATTAAAATTATGACATCGTGTATCCAAAATGCCTACTGAAGATAATTTTGATGATATTATAACATCTCAGATCCAAATGGTAATATTATATATCAATATTATGATATTTTATAAATAAAAAAATAAAAAAAAATTTTTTGATATTTTTATGATATTCTGGATCGAAATTATGACATTCTATGTTAAAATTATGACATTCTGTAGGTAAAACGCCTATTGAAGGTAGTTTCGATAATATTATGATATTTTAGGAAGGAGTTATAATATTATATGTTAGTATTATGATATTCTATAGGTAAAATGCCTATCATCTATGGATTTTTTATATTTTTATGATAACGAGAGTTAAAATTATGATATTATAGGTTAATATTATGACATCCTGTAAGTAAAATACCTTCGCAGTATACTCTTTGATAATTTTATAATATGTTGCTACAAAATTATGACATTCGATGTTAAGATTATGGTATTGTATTGTTAAAATATTTTTAAAATATGATTTTGATAATATTATGACAATCTATAGTTAAAATTATGATATTTTAGGTTAATATTATGACATCCTCTAGGTAAAACATCTTCGAAGTATATTTTTTTGATATTTTTATGATATACTAAGATAAAATTATGACATTGTGATATAATATAATGACATCATACAGATAAAATATCTTTCAAACATAGTTTTGATAATATTATGATATAATTGATCAAATTTATTAGTTTTTTTTTAAAATTATAATATTCTATATGTATAACTCCTTTAAAGTATACTTTATGATATTTTTATAACATTCTAGATCAAAATTATGATATCCTGTAGGTAAAATATCTATCAAAAATAGTTTTTTGACAAGTGTATGACATAATAGATCAAATTTATGATATTTTGTGTTAAAAATTATTGCATTCTGTAGGTAAAACCATCCCATATATGATTTTGACAATATTATTACATCATTGATCGCTTGTCGTGAGGCGGTCAAAAATAAATCACTAACTTACTACTATATAGATAGTGCAAGTCAGGTTCGTATCCACAGAGATCGTGGACTGAGTTACGTTCGAGTACTAAAATTAAAAAAGAACTAAAATTGATCAATCTACTAAACTAATGTTAACACAAGTAAAGTAAATCAAATGCTAACAGAAAGGTATATTAAGAATTAGGAAACTATCTCGAGATTTCACCTGGTTACCTGACAAACAGCTAATACCCTCCTACTATGCAATTAATCTATATGCCATCTATCAAGATATAACCTGTCTGATGAGAGTATGGCCCATATCTGTTGGATCACGATCCATTCTTCTGGAGTATAGATTAGTCAAGATGAGACGTATATAACGTGAGAAGGAATCATATTTAAAAATAATTTACTTCGAGAGCACGAATCGTATCCATAGATCACGGCTTGTCCCAAGAGTATCAACTATTTTAAATATGATTGCAGATAAGAAAAATATAAAAAAAATTGAAAGCAGATCGTTTATTGCATAGAAGGGAGAGGTACAAGAGATAAATCAAAAACACCACTACTTGTTACAAGCATTTCAGAGATTTTTCGAGATAGAAAAGCTTAACCGGCCATGGAACTCTTGCTTACTGACATTTTGGGGCTGAGGAGACTCCTGGACAATAGTTGAAAGATGGTTGACAGCAGCAGAAGGAGGGATGATGGTGCTAGGGAGAAAGGGTTTTGGTGTAGAGAAAGATGGTGGAGGCATGGAGGGAATAGATGGAAAAAATGGCAGCAGAAATGGTTTCCAAGTGGAGAAGGATGGTAGCCGGCTTGTGGCCTGGAAAGGTCCCCCTTCGATCCTTTGCAGCCTTCTTTTTATAAACTTCATATCACGTGTTTGTTCCGTGTCACGTCCAACAACCCATCACGTTCGTTCTGCTCGCTCCGCATCTAACAGTCTTGTGACTATTTTCGCATGAACCAACACATTTAAACCGTGTGTGCTTGTCGGTCCGCTACACATCCGCGTGAAGCTAGCACCTTTTAAATCCACATGTGCTCACCATTTCCCGCGCTCAGTCTTATTCTCGTCCAGGCCATGAAGACCATGTCTTGCTGGCTTGCTGCATTTAAAAAGAGGTTGGGATATAAGGAAAAGAGGGTTTGCCACGTGAAAGATGGTGGACTTTGGAGCCATGAGAGTTGGGATAGGAGTGGGGGCCGCTCGGAGTTATGACATGAAAGAATATTATATGGGCTTTGAATTCACGTGAAGAATCTGAGAGCTAAAAGAGAAATGAAAACAAAGTAGGATCCACATGGTAGTTTTGAGAGGAGGAGCATTATTCCATGAAGACTTATGGGTTGCTAGAAATTTGGGAAAGAGTGGCTTTGAGCCACATGAAGATACTTTGGCATGTGATATGAAGGGAGTTGGTGCTTAAAAAGTTGAGTCTGAGCCAAATTGAGTCCGTTTTGTTTGAATGAGTCCAATCTCCTAGTTACCTACAAAAAAGATTAAAAAGCATCAAATTTTAATTAATAAATATTAAATAATATAATATTTAATACTTCTAATATTATAATTCATGTATTGATCATACTCTCCAATTTGAACTTTACTCGTCCTCCAGTAAAATAGAAAAATCAGCAGTGTGTACCAATTCGTCTTAGAAATGAAAATTACCTTGGCAATTCTAAGATCAGTTGATATCCGGCTAGACCATCAAAGGAATACTTCATCGGATTATCAATTCTATCCATCTAATAGTTGAGTGAAGTCCATAGAAATTTCTGAAGTTTTTCTTTTGCCAACTTCCCACCTCACTCTTTGAATCCTTTAACTTACTGTGGACTTAGTGTAGTATCTTCTTGTAGTTTAGTCCTCTTTTTTTTTAATAAATTATTTATATGTATAGTCAATGCAATGTCCTAATCCTTTAAGCTTTTTAGTTGACCCTTGTAACGAGCTTTAGGCCAATGACTCCCAAACCAGTTGGCTTTAGGATATTAGATGTAGAACACTCCTCAGGCTTACTAACTCGAGTCAAAAAGACTACGAGTTAAGGCTGACTCTATAAGAGATTTTTTTTTTCATTCTCACCTTTTGACGCGAACTATAATGCTTACTTAGGTGAACGGGCCCAGTTACCTAGTGAGAGATACTAAAAATTTATTTTATTATTTTAAATAGACTTTAAGGTGGACTTTATGCATATTTTGACTTTTTCATTTATACCCTCATAAAGTAGATTCTTCATTGTGATCATTGTGCAGAAGGCTCTGAAATCACTCCAAAAATTTTTTTTTAATCTAAACCCTACTATTTATTAGATTTTCTTAATAATTTGTCCCTCCATATCTCTAAAATTATCTAAATCGTTAATCATTCATCAATTAGAATGCCTGATCAACTTTAAATCGAGACAAAATCTGATACAAAACTGATTATGGTCATAATTGAGGACTTGATTAATTTAATTGTTCTTCTCCCCAACTTTATTTTCATTATCCCAATGGAAGAAGAGAATAATGAAGTAGAATAGAATAGAGAAAGAGGTTGCAAGGAAAGATACTATCTAGATTCGATATGTTTGTTCATTGCTGGATGAGAAGTTCTTTCTTTTGTGGGCGTGATTTGCTCGTGACTCTATCTGAGCCTGAGATGGGATGCTCCTTCCAACTTGGCTGATTGTCCTTCTCAGATTTTTTTAATAAAATGAAAAGAAGCTAGATAATTAAAAGAAATTCATAAACTGGGTTGCCTCTCAGGAGTGCTAAATTTAAAATCTTCAGTCAGACTGTACTGAGTATCATAGCGGTGCTGGATCCACTAGAACAACAGATTCAATTAATTCTCCGTTGCTAATTCCATCTATGTAAGGTTTCAATCGTTGGCCGTTCACCTTAAAGGTATTCTCCTATTTAGGATCTCTAAGTTCTACAGCTCCATGGAGAAATATGTGAGTCACAATGAAGGGTCCATCCCAACGTGAATGAAGGTTATCGGAGAAAAGATGTAACCCTGAATTGAAGAGCCATACTTTCTGATTGGGTTCAAACAATTTTTGTGTAATGAATTTATCATGGTATTCTTTAGTTTGAGCCTTATAAATTCTAGCACTCTCATATGTTTCATTGTGTAGCTCTTCAGTTCATTTAACTGAAGTCTCCTATTGGAACCTGTATTTTTTATGTCAAAATTAAATTACCGTATGGCCCAAAATGCACGATGTTCCAATTCAACCAGCAGATGACAAGCTTTGCCGAATACAAGTCGATAAGGAGACATGCCTATGGATATTTTAAAAGCAGTACGATAAGCCCATAGTGCATCATCCAAGCATGTTGACCAGTCTTTTCTATCGAGCCTTACTGGTTTTTCAAAAATATTTTTGATCTCTCTATTGGAGACCTTAACTTGGCCACTTGTCTGGGGATGATAAAGTGTGGCAACTTTATGGGTTATTCCATATTTTTTTATTAGCGTCTCGAAGTGCCTATTTGTGAAGTGTGTACCTCCATCGCTAATAATGGCTCTTGGATATCCAAATCGACTAAAGATGTTATGCTGAATAAACTTGATCACAACTTTGTGATCATTGGTTCGAGTTGCCACGATCTCTACCCATTTTGACACATAGTCCACTGCGACCAAAATATACTCGAATCCAAACGAGGAAGACAAGGGTCCCATGAAGTCGATTCCCCAGACATCAAAAATTTCTACAACTAGGATAGAAGACAGGGGCACCATATTTCTTTTTTGAAATATTTCCTGTTTGTTGGCATCGTGGGTAATTACGGTCAAATTCATGTGCATCTTTGAATATTGTCGGCCAGTAAAATCCACTCTGCAACACCTTTGCTGTAGTTTTTCTTCCACTAAAATATCTCCCACATGCTAGCGAGTGGCAGAAGGTAAGAATACTTTGGACTTCACACTCAGGGAGACAACATCAGATTACTTGATCAGGATAATATTTGAATAACTCTGGTTCTTCCCAAAAATAGTACTTGGGAGAAAATTTTATTTTTCTCTTGTTGGCTCCAGTGAGATGGGATCTGTCCTACTGCCAAGTAATTACTATATGAGCAGATCAGGGAAGACCAGTGGAAGAGATTGAAAAGAGTTGTTCATCCGAGAACCTATCTCTGATCGTTTCTTCATTATGTTCTACCAGGATCCTAGAAATATGATTTGCTACCAAATTTTCAGAACCCTTTTTGTCTAAAATTTTTAAATCGAATTCTTGTAATAGAAGGATCCATCTAATCAGCCTGGATTTTGTATCTTTTTTGGATAGCAGATATTTCAGTACTGCATGATCGGAGTATACTAAGACTTTGGAGCCCAAAAGGTATGATCTAAATTTATCTAGGGCAAACGCAACTGCGAGTAACTCCTTTTCAGTTGTAGTGTAATTTAATTGAGCATTTGAAAGAGTTTTGCTTACATAATAGATTACATGCGGTTCTCGATTAAACCTTCGCCCTAGGACTGCCCCTACAGCATAATCAGAAGAATCACACATAATTTCTAATGGTAGGGTCCAATCTGGGGGGTTTATGATTGGTGCAGTGGTTAAGGCAGTTCTGAGTGTATTGTAAGCGGCCAGGCAATCTTCATTAAAATCAAAAAAAAAATTTGGCAAGCAGGTTGCACAAGCGTCGTGTGATTTTGCTAAAAATCCTTAATGAAGTGCCTATAGAAATCGACGTGGCCTAAAAAGGATCGCACTTGTTTAATCGAGGTTGGGGGAGGCAATTTTGAGATTACTTCAATCTTTACTTTATCTACTTCGATCCCCCGCTCGGATATATTATGTCCGAGCATGATTCCCTTACGAACCATAAAATGATTTTTTTTCCAACTTAAAATCAAATTAGTCTCCACACATAGTTGAAGAACCCTGGTTAGGTTCTGAAGATAATCATCAAAGGTAGGGTCGAATATCGAAAAATCATCCATAAAGATCTCTAAAAATTTATCGACCATATCAGAAAAGATGGCCAAAATGCATCGTTGAAAGGTAGCTGGTGCATTGCAGAGATCGAACGACATACGTTTGAATGCAAATGTTCCATATGGATATGTGAATGTGGTCTTTTCTTGATCAGCAGGGAATACCAGGACCTAGTTATATCCTGAATATCCATCCAGAAAATAGAAAAAACTTTGTCCTGCTAACCATTTTAAGATTTGGTCAATAAAAGGCAAAGAAAAATGATCTTTCCTAGTAACGGCATTCAGCTTTCGATAGTCCACACATACTCCCCAACCAGTTGTTGTACGAGTGGAAATTAACTCACCCTCATCATTCTCTACTACGATAATACCTGACTTCTTAGGTACTACTTGGGTTGGACTAACCTATTGGCTATCTGAAATCGGATAGATAATACCAGCATCTAGCCATTTTACAACTTTTTTTTTTACTACTTTTTTCATTTTCGAATTCAATCTTCATTGCATGTCCCTATATGGTTTAGCCTCAGCCTCACAGTGAATGTGATGTATGCAAATAGATGGATCTATGCCCTTCAAATCGACAATCGTCCATACTATGACCTCTTTGTGCTTTTTGAGCACTCCTATAAGTTGGTCTTCCTGATCAGCGGTTAGGCTAGATGCAATGATCACTAGAAGGGTATCATTAGGTCCAAGAAATGAATATTTCAATGTGGCAGGAAGAGGCTTTAGCTCTAAAATAGATGGTACTTCTAAAGATGATACTAGAGAGCTAAATTAAGTTGGTAATTGCTCATATTTTATAGTCTAAGGGAGAGTGGTACTAAAATTGGGTGGTTCTAGCAAAGCATGTACTTCTTCAGTGTATCGTTCGATATCAAAATTATCCTCTCCAAAATGTGTAAGGCATGCCTGTAAAAGATCTGAGTTGAGCAAGGCAGGGGCTTTATCTTCTATAACTTCCTCTAGCATGTTGACCTCATTATGGTCGTATATAGGTAGTCCTTAAGATGCATTGAAAATATTCAGCCTCAGCTTTTTATTCCTGAAAGATACATCTATAACCCCGATCCTACAATTTATACAAGCATTAGCTGTTGCTAAGAGGGGTTTATCTAGGATGATTGGTATTTGGCTGGGGTTGCTATCAAAGTCTATATCTGATACAAAAAAATCAACAGGAGAGTAAAATTCATCTACTTTCACCAACACGTCTTCCAGCATTCCATGGGATACCTTAATGGATCGAGCTGCAAGTTGTAAGATCACCATTGTGGGTTTTAACTCTCCAAATTCAAATAGGTCATATACAAAGCTCGGGAGAAGGTTGACACTTACACCCAAATCTAATAATGCTTTCTTAATCATGAAGTCCCCTATGA
This sequence comes from Elaeis guineensis, assembly GCF_000442705.2. Taxonomy (NCBI): domain Eukaryota; kingdom Viridiplantae; phylum Streptophyta; class Magnoliopsida; order Arecales; family Arecaceae; genus Elaeis; species Elaeis guineensis. The sequence continues at coordinate 122,821,109 of NC_025997.2, forward strand.
CATAGAATATAATTGGGGTACCTAGATCCTTAAGTTTGGGTGGGGCAATTTGCTGAAAAATTAAGCTGGCCTGTTCAGTCAGGTAGACTTTCTTGGTATCTGTGCCTTAGATTTTCATTTCTATGTGCATAGATCCTTTAGAAATTTGGCATAGGTTGGGACTTGCTTGATGGCATCAAGAAGGGGTAAGTTTATCTGGACCTGTTTAAATAGTTTCAGCATTTCATTCATTTTTATACCCTTCTTGTCGAGAGGCAGAGGAGATTCTAAAGCACTGGAGAATAGAGCCTTAAGTACGGATGCTGAGTCAGTAGGTTTTTTTCTCTCTACAGATTTCTTCTTTTCTGGTTCGGTCGGTTTTGATGGTTCTAGTTCTTAAGTTATCTCAGGATGGTTTATGATTTTTTCACTTCTAAGAGTCATGATAGATTTGGCATGTTCGAAAAATGTCCCTGGGCCAGTGGAGCTCTCAGCCATATACTGATCTTTTGGGTTACTGATGGGCTGACTGGGTAATTTGCCTTCTTCCCTCCTACTGAAAGCTGTTGCTAGCTGACCTATCTGGGTCTCTAGCTTTGCTATTGATTGCGTATGGGAGTGAAAGAGTTGGGTATTTATTTTTAGTCCTTTAAGTGCTTGCAGTATCTTTTCTTCGAAAGTCGAGCTATGGGTACTCGAGGTGGGTTGAGGAGGGTTCTGATATTGTGGGTGGGGTGGATGCCTATAAGTTGTATTCGGATAATCTGATCTTTGTTGCACTGGAGGAACTACTGGTTGTGGTTTCCATGAAAAATTCGGATAGTTTCTCCATCTTGGGTTGTACGTACTAGAATAGGGGTTGTTCGTACTAGAATAGGGGTTGTTCATGCTAAAATAGAGGTTGTTCCCAGGTCTATGAGTAGTTTGGGCTTGATGGACTTGCTCCTGTACATATTCAGAAAATTATGGTACAACTGGACACTCACTCACAATGTGAGTAGGGCTCGAACATAATGCATATATATCTTGCAGTTGACTATATGGAGAAGAGGAATGCCCTATACTTAATAATCGATTTAATTTTTGAGATAATTCATCTACCTTATGATGGATATCTATGGAGTTTCCTATTTCATAGATTTCACTCCTCTTTGGGTTTAACATGGGTTTATCTCTAGTAGAGGCAGACATATGATGTAATAAATTTTTACTTAAAATTTCAAGCAGTTGTCATGCCTCATTCTTGCTTTTGAGCATGAATATCCCACCGCATGATGCGTTGATCATTTGTCGATGTCTTTCAGATAGCCCATCGTAAAAATATTGGACTAACTACCATTTGGGTACAGCATGATGGGGATATTTTCTAATAAGGTCTTTTAACCTCTCACATATTTCATGGAATATTTCTCCATCTAATTGAAAAAAACTAGTTATGGCTTTTCTTATTTGATTAGTTTTTTCTATGGAAAAATACTTCTTAAGAAACTCTCCTTGAAGCTGGTCCCAGGTTGATATAGTCATGGAATCCAAAATGTGTAGCCAGTATTTAGCTTTGTCTTTAAGTGAGAAAGAAAATAATTTCAACCTAAGGGCATCATCGGAGAAGTTGTGAATCTTAATAGTTGAGCATATCTCAAAAAATTCATCAAGATGTTTATAAGGATCTTCGTTACTAAGTCCATAAAATGAGGGTAGCATTTAGATTATACTGGACTTAATTTCATATTGGATGGCCTCTACGAGAGATGCCTGTATACAGAGAGAGTAGGTATACATTGAAGGAGTAAAATACTCCTTCAATTGTCTAGGTGGATCATTCTCCTAATTTCGGTCTATTTGTTTACATTTGTTGGCTCTAAAGGTTCTTTTTATTTCTAGATTAAAAGATTTAATTTTTGATCGTAACGATCTACAATCAAGCATACACAAAAAATTTTAATTTTTATAAGATTTTTTTTTTGAAAATGAGAGAAGAGTGAAAGAAATCTACAAAGAAGGGCTTAACAGTCCTTAATCTAAGAAGAGAAAAGAATTAATTTTTTTAATTATATATATATATTGTCAAATACTTACTCAATCAAATTTTTATCCTAGGTCATCTTAAATCTAGACAGCTCCTAACTGTCAAGACTGTCTTGAAGCTCTCCAAGTTAGAAATCAACTAGCTAGTTAGCCAGGTAAGGATAAGATCGGTGGGAAGTTTTTCGTGCTTTCGCAATGGACCTAATTAAATAACCATCTTTCTTCAGGAGGTAATCCCTGAACCCCTTTCCTAGACACTAATCAACTAGCCAATCCTGATCCAATTCAACTCTTCTAGATGCCTTATCCTAGTGAGCTCGAACACCTTAGTAGTCAATGTCTAATTAATTTTAAATTAAAGATCTCGGTTATGCAAGATGAAGGATGTGATTTTTGGATTAAGGAAGGGTGATCAAGTCCCCACCTTATCTGATTAATGGGTTAAGTGCCCTTAAAATTAATTATGGAGATGAGATGCAACAAACCAAGATGTCCAAGCTTTGTGATTAGCACGCTATCAAGACTAAATTAAATTGTTTCTCTTTTTAGATTTTATGGTTATGTTTCTAATTTTCTAAATAATTTATGAAATGTCAGTGTAAAATTTCTTATTTTGTGGAAATGTAAATTTAATTAAGTAAACTAAGCAACTTAGAAAGTACTGAAACTAAAAATATACTAAGAATAAAAGTAAGCAAATGCAGCAAATAATTTTTTTTTATTATTTTTTTTGAACTCAAAAGCAACTACGCCACAATCTCCGACAACGGTGTCAAAATTTGATCGCTTGTCGTGAGGCGGTCAAAAATAAATCACTAACTTACTACTATATAGATAGTGCAAGTCAGATTCATATCCACAGGGATCGTGAATTGAGTTACGTTCGAGTACTAGAATTAAAGAAGAACTAAAATTGATCAATCTACTAAAATAATGTTAACACAAGTAAAGTAAATCAAATGCTAACAGAAAGGTATATTAAGAATTAGGAAACTATCTCGAGATTTCATCTGGTTACTTGGCAAACAGCTAATACCCTCCTACTATGCAATTAATCTATATGCCATCTATCGAGATATAACCTGTCTGATGAGAGTATGATCCGTATCCATTGGATCACGGTCCGTTCTTTTGGAGTATAGACTAGTCAAGATGAGATGCATATAAGGTGAGAAGAAATCATATTTAAAAATAATTTACTTCGAGAGCATGAACCGTATCCATAGATCACGGCTCGTCCCAAGAGTATCAACTATTTTAAATATAATTACCGATAAGAAAAATATAAAACAAAATTGAAAGCAGATCGTTTATTGCATAGAAGAGAGAGGTATAAAAGATAAATAAAAAATACCACTGCTTGTTACAAGCACTTCAGGGATTTTTCGAGATAAGAAAGCTTAACTGGCCATGGAACTCTTGCTCGTTGACATCTTGGGGCTGAGACTCCTGAACAATAGTTGGAAGATGGTTGACAGCAGTAGAAGGAGGGATGATGGTGCTAGAGAGAAAGGATTTTAGTGTAGAGAAGCATGATGGAGGCGTGGAGGGAATAGATGAAAAAAATGACAGCAGAAATGATTTCCAGGTGGAGAAGGATGGTGGCTGGCTTGTGGCCTAGAAAGATCCCCCCTCGATCCTCTGCGGCCTTCTCTTTATAACTTCACATCACACGTTTGTTCTATGTCGCATCCAACAACTCATTGCATTCGTTCTGCTTGCTCCGCATCATCGCTTCGCATCCAACAGCCTTGTGATTATTTTCGCATGAACCAACGCATTTAAACCGCATGTGCTCGTCGGTCCGTTGCACATCCGCGTGAAGCTAGCACCTTTTAAATCCACGTGCGCTCACCATTTCCCATGCTCGGTCTCATTCTCGTCCAGGCTGTGAAGACCATGTCTTGCTAGCTTGCTGCATTTAAAAAGAGGTTGGGATGTGAGGAAAAGAGGGTTTGCCACGTGAAAGATGGTGGACTTTGGAGCCATGAGAGTTGGGATGGGAGTGGGGGCCGCTTGGAGTTATGGCATGAAAGAATATTATATAGGCTTTGGATTCACGTGGAGATCTTGGGAGCTAAGAGAGAAATGAAAATAAAGTGAGGTCCACGTGATAGTTTTGGGAGGAGCATTATTCCATGAAAACTTGTGGGCTGCTAGAAATTTGAGAAAGAGAGACTTTGAGCCACGTGAAGATACTTTGGCATGTGATATGAAATGAGTTGGTGCTTGAAAACTTGAGTCTGAGTCAAATTGGGTTCGTTTTGTCTGAATGAGTCCAATCTCTTAATTATCTATAAAAGAGACTAAGAAGCATCAAATTTTAATTAATAAAGATTAAATAATATAATATTTAATATTTTTAATGTTATAATTCATGTATTGATCAATCATATATCAAAATTATGACAGTATATGTTATGACATCCTGGTATTGATATCCTGTAGATAAAATATCTTCCAGTGATTGCTTTGATAATCTTATAATAGCATGTGGTGGTTCTTTTGAGAATCTATCTTCTCCTATTGTACCATATTTAGATAATGATAATGTTAATCTTCATGTTGGAATGGAGTTCGATTCAGCAACCGATGTTTATAATTTCTACAATGCTTATTCGAGAAGAGTCAATTTTGGAATCACAACTATGCGCAGTAGGTCCAATAAAAAAAATTATGCTTTAAATATCTAGCATACTGGAGGGAAGGAAAATCTAAAAAAATGGATAATTCCATGAATCCCAGGGACACTGACAAAACTGATTGTAAGGCCTCAATAAAAGTCAGACTTAATAACAAAACTGATAAGTGAAGATTGAAGGATGCTGTTCTATAACACAACCATGAGCTATTTGTGTCAACCGTCGCTTATCTACGATCCTACAAGAAGATCAACACATCAAAAAAAGCAAAGATTATAAACATGCATGCCGTGAATATACTTACAACTCTAACATACTTTGTCATGACAAGAAGGAAAGAGGAAAGAAGGCAATTAGAATTCATAGAGAAGAAAACTCATAATTATATCAGTCAAGAACATCAAAGTCCGCTGAAAGAAGGAGATGCACAGTCAATAGTTGTCCACTTCACACAAATACAAACTAAAAATATAATTTTTTTCTATACATTGAATTTGAATAGCAATGCATAGCTACGGAATGTGTTTTGGATCCATCCAAGGTCAAGAATGGCGTGCACTTACTTTGATGATGTATTGACCTTTGGCTCTACTTACCTCACGAATACATACCAAATGCCATTCTATCTATTTATTGGAGTTAACCATCATGGACAATCCATCCTGCTTGACTGTGCGTTGTTGTCAGACGAGAGAACGGAGACTTTTAAATGAATATTTCAGTCATGGCTAGATAGAAATGATGGTAGAGCGCCTAATGCCATCGTCACTAATCAGGATAAAGTGATCAAGGCTACTGTCAGAGAGATTTTTTTTAATACACGATATTGATTTTGTCTTTGGCATATTTTGAACAAGATTTCTGAAAAGATAGGCCATATTTGCACAGCACATTCCAAATTTATGGTTGAATTCGATAATGTTGTATATGACACAGTTACGATATAGTCTTTCGAAGAGAAATGGAAACAACTCATGGATAAGTATGAAGAATGTAAGAGTGTAGATTGGTTGCATGATCTCTATGAATGTCGGGATAAATGGGTTCCAGTTTATCTTAAGGATTTATTTTTTGTAGGTATGTTGGAATCATAACATAATCTTCTTCTTATAATCTTTATACGATATCTTGTAACACTATATCAGTAATCTCCTTTACTTCTGACATCCTTTCTAGGCATGTCCTCCTCTCAGAGGAGTGAGAGCATTAACCACTTTTTCGATGGATTTGTGAATTCAAAAATCAAAATTTATCGACAAGTATGAGGATGTGTTGGAAAAAAGATATAAAATAAAAAATGAACAAGACAATAAATCCTTACAAACTAATACTTTTTTGAAAACATCTTTGTCTTTTGAGAGGCAAACAGCAATTATGTACGCAAGACGCATCTTCAAAAAATTTCAAATGAAGGTATTAGAGATGGCTGCATCAAATGCTAGATTAACAAAAGAAGTTGACAATGTCATTATTTATTCCGTGAAGTTATTCGATAGAATTGAAGTTAATAGAATTGAAAAGTAGATTGACAAAAACTATAGTGTATCGTGGTGCAACCGGTTGGAAGAAGTAAAATATCAGTGCAGATTATTTGAATTCAGGAGATACTTGTGCAGACATGCCTTATTGGTTCTTTATCAAAATATAGTATTTCACATTCCTGATAAATACTTTCACAGTAGATGGTGCAAGGATATGAAATACAGATTCGATGAATACGATTGCGATATCCAATTCTGTGATAGGAGCATCAGAAAATCTAGGTATATCATCATCCTGTAATTAAATTACAATATGGTATCTATAACTATGATAACCTGTTACAGCATATGGATACCTTGTTTCGTATAAGTATGCTTTGATAAGTGATCAATTAATGAAGCTTGTGGAGGTTGCTCCATATTTGAAGGTGCATTTAACTTGATAATGGCTGATCTAATTGCATATTTAGAAGAGCAGTAGATACTAATATTTTAGCACAGATAAGTTCAAAATTTGTTATCCGAGATCCTAAAAACATCACCATAAAGGGATGGCTAAGAGAGGAAAATAAAGAGTGGAGTCAAAAAAAAGTCAAAGAAAGATTCGAACAAGACATCCGATGATCCATCTGCCAAAGAGAAAGGTAAAAGACCTGCTAAAAGGCAGAGGACATCTCTAGATGAAGTGGTGAAAGCAGTTCAACGAATAAGTGCGACCAACCAACCATCCTCTGATCTATTTTTGGATGAGTTTGATGCATACGTCTTCGACCAACTAACACAAGAGAGAGTTTGATCCTCATAATTTTAACCATGGATGTCATAATTCTGCGGTCTGATATATTTTTCATTCCACTTTATCATAATTTTGACCTACGATATCAAAATCTGACATAGAATGCCATTTTTCTATATTTGGAGATATTTTATTTGCCACGATGTTATAATGTTGACACTCAATTCATAATCCTAATGCAGGATGTCAAAATTTGGTGACGTTTGCTCTGTAAATGTCACAACTTTGACATGTAATGTCTTCATTCTGCAGACACTGTTTGCACCACGTCGTCTCTTTATACACCACGTGTGATGTTGAAAATCTTTCTAGATTGTTTTTTTCTTCCTGAGAACCTTCTCGAGTCCTCAGTATATTTCGACGCCCATCTCTTCCCCACCGTACTCAAAGCCCTCTACAAAGTAGTTATTGCTACCAAGTGTGCCCAGGATGATCTCCTCCAGTATTCTCCATCGGTGAAGATGCGATAGAAGATGCTCTCGTTGTGGCGATACTTCGATTCGATGGATGGATACTCCCCAACCTCCTGAATGGATGCCGAGAGCTCAAGAGGGGTGTGCTGTCGTAGACCAACCCGTCTTGGAATGGGAGGTGTTGGAAAGTCCCTACCCAATGATTCAGGTGAAAGGAGGGTAAGAGGGAAGGGAGAGAGAAGAGACAGGGAGAAAAGTGCCTCGATATGAGAACAATATGTGGTAAATTTCTTACTGGATGTCATAATTTATGTATCGAATATTTTAATTTCATAAAGATATGGAATATATTGTAACTGATGGTCTTATATTTTAATATAATTGAGTATGTACTGATTTTATCGGTGTAATGCCTAAGAAAATTTGAAATATTTTGTGCTTATGTTTTCATTTTTCCAATCCAAGTTGAGTACGGGGATATTTTCTATGCAATGATATGCTAATTCTAAACTATAATATCATAATTTAGAATTAGTAAGTCATATTTCTGAGTTCGGTGATTTTTCATGGCATAATGTCATAATGCTGACCTATAATGTCCTAAATTTTTATTCAGGATGCCATAACTTCGACCTACGGATACTGTTGGATGTCATAATTTTTACAGAATATCATAAATTTATATACAGGCACATTTTCATTATGAGAAATGTCATAATTTCGATCTACAATATCATAATTTTTATATAGAATATCATTTTTATCCAGAATGTCAATGTTATGGCATTCACAAAGTAAATGTCATCAAATTATGACATCCTACATCAAAATTATGAATTAAGTGTCAACATTATGATATCATGGCAAATAAATATCTCTGAATGCAGAAAAATGACATCCTATGTCATGTTTTGACATCATAGGTCAAAATTATGACAGAGTGAAACGAAAAATGTATCAAAATGTAAAATTATGCCATCCATGATCTAAATTATGAGGATCAAACTCTCTCTTGTGTTAGTTAGCTGGAGACATATGCATCAAACTCATCCAAAAATGGATCAGAGGATGGTTGGTTGATTGCATTTATTTGTTGGACTGCCTCCACCACTTCATTTGGAGATGCCTCTGCCTTTTAGCAGGCTTTTTATCTTTTTTTTGGCAGATGGATCATCGGATATCTTGTTCGGACCTTTCTTTGACTTCTTTTCGACTCCACTCTTTATTCTCTTTTCTCTTGGCCGTCCCTTTATGGCGATGCTTTCAAGATCTCGAATAACAAATTCCTAGTTTGTCTGTGCAAAAATATTAGCATCTACTGTTCTTCTGAATAATGCAATTAGATCAGCCATCACCAAGTTAAATGCATCTTCAGATATAGAGGCAACCTTCGCAAGCTTCATCAATCAATGACTCATCAAAGCATACTTATATGAAACAAGATACCCATATGCTGTAATAGGTTGTCGTAGTTACAGATACCATATTGTAATTTAATTATAGGATGATGACATACTTAGATTTTTTGATTTTTCTATCACAGAATTGGACATTACAATCATATTCATTAAATCTGTGTCTCATATCTTTGCACCATCTGCTGAGACAGTACTTATCAGGAATGCAAAATATTTCATTGTGATGGAGAACTAATAAGGCATGTCTGTACAAGTATCTTCTGAATTCAAATGATCTACACTGGCATTTCACTTCCTCCAACCAACTGCACTATGATACACTAATTTTTGATGATCTTTTTTTCAATTTCGTTAACTTCAATTTAGTCAAATGACTTTACGAAATAAACAGCGACGTTGTCAATTTTTTCTGTTAATCTAGTATTTGATGTAGCCATCTCTAGTACCTACATTTGAAATTTTTTGAATATACATCTTGTGTACATGACTGCTGCTTGCCTCTCAAAAGATGATGATGTCTTCAAAAAAGCATTAGTTTATAAGGATTTATTATCTTATTTATTTTCTGCTTCATATCTTTTCTCCAACGCATCCTTGCACTTGTCGATGAATTTCTTTAAGATGGTCTTCGAATTTACAAATCCATCGAAAAAGTGGTTAATCCTCTCACTCTTCTGAAAAGAGAACATGCCTAGAAAGGATGTCAGAAGCAAACGAGATTACTGATATAGTGTTACAGGATATTGTATAAAGATTACAAGAAGAAGATTACGTTATTAGTCTAACATATTTGTAAAAAATGTATCCTTGAGATAAACTGAAACCCATTTATCTCGACATTCGTAGAGGTCATGTAACCAATCTACACTCTTGTATTCTTCATACTTGTCCATGAGTTGTTCTCATTTCTCTTTGAAAGACTACATCGTAACTGTATCATATACAGCATCATCGAATTCAACCATAAATTTGGGATGTGCTGTACAGATATGGCCTATCTTTTCAGAGATCTTCTTCAAGATGTGCCAAAGATAAAATTGATATCGTGCATCAGAAAAAATCTTCCTGACAGCAGCCTCGATCGCCTTATCTTGATCGGTGATGATGGCATTAGATGCTCTACCATTATTTCTATCTAGCCATGATTGAAATATCTATTTAAAAGTCTCTATCCTTTCATCCGACAATAATGCATAGCCAAGCAGGATGGACTATCTATGATGGTTAACTCCAATAAATAGATAGAATGATATTTGGTATGCATTCATAAGGTAAATAGAGTCAAAGATCAATACATTATCAAAGTAAGTGCATACCATTCTTGACCTTAGATGGATCCAGAACACATTTTGTAGTTGCGCATTGCTATTCAAGTCCAATGTATTAAAAAAAATTATATTTTTAGCTTGCATTTGCGTGAAGTGGACAACTATTGACTGTGCATCTTTTTCTTTCAGTTGATTTTGATATTTTTGATAAATGTAATTATGAGCATCCTTCTTTATGAATTCTAATTGCCTTCTTTCTCCTTTTCTTCTTACCATGGCAGAGTATATTTAAATTATAGATATATTCACGGTATGCATGTTTGTAATCTCTGCTTTTTCTGATGTACTGATCTTCCTGTGAGACTATAGATAAGCAATGGTTGACATGGACAGCTCATGATTGTGTTCTAGAACAGCATCCTCCAATCTCCACTAACCAGGCTTGTTATTAAGTCTGGCTTTTATTGAGGCCTTACAATCAATTTTGCTGGTGTCCCTGGGATGCATAAAATTATTCATTTTTCTAGATTTTTTCTTCCTTCCAGCATGCTAGATGTTTGAAGCATAATTTTTTTTTTATTAGACCTATTATACACAGTTATGATTCCAAAACCGACTCTTCTCGCATAAGTATTGTAAAAATTGTAAACATCGGTTACTGAATCGAACTCCATTCCAATATAAGATCAACATCATTATCTAAATGTGGTGCAATAGGAAAAGATGGATTCTCAAGAAAACTACCACATGCTGTCATAAGATTGTCAAAATAATTACTGGAAGGTATTTTATCTATAGGATGTTAATACCAGGATGCAATAACATATACTGTCATAATTTTGATATACGATGTAATAATATTGTCAAAACCATATATGAGATGCATTTTACCTACAGAATGTAATAATTTTTAACATAAAATATCATAAATTTAATCTATTATATCATATAATTATCAAAAAAATTATGTTCGATAGATATTTTACCTACAAGATGTCATAATTTTGACTTACGATATCATAAAAATATAATAAAGTATACTTCGAAGGAGTTCTATGTACAAAATATCATAATTTAAAAAAATCAATAAATTTGATTAATTATATCATAATATTATCTAAACTATGTTCAGAAGATGTTTTACCTATACGATATCATTATATTATACCACAATGTAATCATTTTGTCCCAGTATAGCATAAAAATATCAAAAAGATATACCTCGGAGGTGTTTTACCTATAGGATGTCATAATATTAATCTAGGATATCATAATTTTAACTAAAATTGTCATAATATTATCAAAACCACATTCCAAAGATGTTTTAATAAAAAGAAGTCATAATCTTAACATCGAATGTCATAATTTTATAGCAGCATATCATAAAATTGTCAAAGAATATACTTCGAAGGTGTTTTACCTATGGGATGTCATAATACTAATCTATAATATCATAATTTTGATCCACGATGTCATAAAAATATCAAAAACTCATATCTGATAGGTGTTTTATCTACAGAATGTCATAATACTAACATATAATATTATAACTCCTTCCTAGAATGTCATAATATCGTCAAAACTATCTTCGATAGGCGTTTTACCCACATGATGCCATAATTTCAACATAAAATATCATAATTTCAATCCAAAATATCATAAAAATATATAAAAAAAAAATTTACTTATAAAATATATAATATTGACATATAATATCATCATTTGGATTTGGAATGTCATAATATCATCAAAACTATCTTCGATAGATATTTTAAGGACAGGATGTCATAATTTTAATGTTGAATGTCATAATTTCAACATAGAATGATATGAAAATATTCAAAATAATTTTTTTATTTTTATTTTACCTATAAGATATCATAATATTAATTTAGAATATCATAATATTAACCCATGATGTTATAAAAATATTAAAACGTGCATTTGTAAGATGTTTTACGTACAGGATATCATAATTTTAATGTCGAATATTATAATTTCAACACACAATGTCATAAAAATATTAAAAATATTCTTTGATTTTATTTTTTCTACAAAATATCATAATATTAATATATAATATCATAATATTAATTTGAAATATCATAATATCGTTAAAACTGTCTTCGATAAGTATTTTACCTATAGTATGTCATAATTTGTACATCAAATATCATCATCTTCATCTAAAATATCATAAAAATATCAAAAAAAGTTTTTTAATTTTGTTTGACCTACAGAATATCAGAATATTGATATATAATATCATAATTCGAATCTGAGATGTCATAAAAACTTCAAAACATCCCTTCGACAGGCATTTTACGTACAGAATATCATAATTTTAATATCGAATATCATAATTTCGATACAGAGTTTCATAAAAATATCAAAAAAATTGTTAATTTTATTTATGTATAGGATGTTAGAATATTGATATATAATGTAATAATATTGACCCACATTGTCATAAAAATATGAAAACATACATTCGGAAGAAGTTTTACATACAGGATGTCATAATTTTAACGCGAATGTCATAATTTCAACATAGGATGTTATAAAAATATCAAAAAAAGATCTTGAATTTTTTTTACCTATAGAATGTCAAAATATTGACATATGATGCCATCATTTGGACCTAGAATGTCATATTATTGTCAAAACTATCATCAATTTATGTTCTACCTACAGGATATCATAATTTGAATATGGGATGTCATAATTTTGACCCAAGATGTCATAAATATGTTAAAAGAAAGTTATTCCATTTTGTTTTACCTACAGGATATTATAATATTGACGTATAATATCATCATTTGGATCTGGAATGTCATAATATAATCAAAATTGCTTTCGGTAGGTATTTTAGATATAGGATATCATAATTTTAACATCGAATATCATAAATTCAATTCAGGATGTCATAAAAATGTTCAAAAATATACTTTCGAGCTTATGTCATAATATCAACCTAAAATATCATGACATCCCGACTTATTATACTTTCAAATAATATTTTTATGACATACTGTATTCAAAATTGAAAAGAAAACTTCATTTGAAATCTAACTAATGCATTAACTTCACTTAACTACCAAGAAACTACTGTAATAAAAGAACAACTATAAAATTGTAAAAAAGCATCTATAGATGGTATTTTACTTCCTGATGGATAGGACATGTTGTTTGGATGGACGTATATTATCTAGATGCTACTCAAGAGCCTCGAATGCAGAATTGTAATTAAAAAAAAAAAATTGGATGGACAGAAGCTCAATAAATCGAGGAAGAAAAGAGAGAAGAGCAGTATTCGAAATGTCCAACCAGATGGCAAGATAGTCAAAAAGTCATCTTGGAGAGAAAGAATATTTTTGTCATATTAAAATTTTGTTAAATTGAAAAAATAGATTATGATGTACATTAAATATATTCAATGATGAGACAGCGCACCACCTCCATTTTCTCATACCTGCAGACGTCCGGTTACATCGAGCCACGAGGGTGCCACATGGACCAATCGGGCGAGGTGGTGCACTCCACATCAGATTTTCTATACCGCAGGTGGTGTACAAAGAATTTTGCTATTTAAGCATGTTAACAGTAATCAATGAACAAATGTAAACTAAAATCCTTAACATGCCATTAATAAACTATAAATTAAGTTTATATATAGTCATATGCATAAAAGACTATTTATAAGAGTATAGTTTAATAAACAAATTTTAAGTTACATGCTTTACAATCAAAACAAAATATTATTTTAAAGCATAATTCCTACTATGGATGATCTTGTGTCCCACTCTGCCTAGCCATGTATTCGTAAGATCTTTATCATATCTGCAATAGCCCAAGTATCTTGCACTATGAAGGTTTGGAAACTAAGATGGTGTTGCAGTTCGCCTGATCCCAAATAATATATAGTGCTTCTCATAAGCTATTTTATAGAAAGATTTAACTTTTCCCTTTCTGTATTTTTCCCATGGAGCGAGTGCTACAGCTTTTCATTCTATTAGCAGAGAATTGAGCTGAATAATAATTTATTTTCTCATAGCAAATTGATTCTATAATATTTAAGAGATCTCACTAAATTGTCCAATCGTCCTATATGCATTTGCATAGTATATTTTGGGTTCATTTTATAATTTTTGAATTCTTTATAAATTGTTTGCAGCCTATTGCCCATTTTTCACTGCATGCATATAAGAGAAAGAGTAGTAAAAAATAGATACATGCTGTATGTAACTCGCAATGCATGATCACATGGAGTGCATGGAATCATCCCTTATCTCGGACAAAGTTTAAAACAAAATTTTTAGAGAGAATATCCTTCACTATATAACTCCAAAAAATATATAAAATATACCGTTGAAAAGCTTATTCTGAGGGCTTTCCAACGGTACTAAGATTCAAATAAAAAAAATGATTGTGTAAGAAGTATATCCAATAAAAAAGGTCTTTTAATCTATAAAACATTATATCTCCCTCTACAAAGGATGTTAGGCCATGAGATTTTTCATATTAAAAGAAGACATATCGGAGCACATGCTTCTACAAAATCTCAGCCTAACACAAGGTATATAACAAGATGCCATAAACTAGGTTTTGAGAAATCTAGAATTGCAAAAATAAGAGAAAACTAATATAATGGTCAACGATGAGACTTTAGCAGGTTATAAATCAAATGTGGATCATGAGTTTAACCATTAGGACTCTGATATCAATGATAATGAAAATTTGATGTAAATCCAAACCTTTTGTAAGTTTGAAAAATTTGAAAAAAATGGAACTCCTATGATGCAAAGGATCAAATTATATGTTTTCCTACTTCTGTAAGCCTCTTTGGGTAGTATATGCAATCACAATGGAAAACACACAAACAAATCCAGCATTCAAGTATTTTAGATGCAAGAATAGGATGAAAGAGAGTATTCTTTGTCATTTTTCTCCTCTTTTAAACTTTTCAGATTTTTCTACCTCGGAGTGTTTTTTGACATGGAGTTTTTGTTCTGAAAAAACTCAGATAAGATGAGCAAAGGAGAAGGAGAAACTTCCTAGTAGTTTCTTCTCCTCCAACTATTCCCTCTAACATTTGAATTTTTAGTGATCTTGGTTAAGCTAGCCCATCATGGGTGGCCCAACCAGATTCAGAACCCAACATTTGCAAAACAAAGCTCAAGTCTATTTTTTGCTTTTTCTGGTTTTCTTTGTTCACTTGGTCTTGATTTTGAGTAGCTCAGTCTGATAAGACTAGGATGAGTAGGAAATAAAAAAAATCTCATCCTTATATATATTTTCATAATTAATTGTATTTTTATTTATAGAAAATCTGTTGATGAAATTGTTTCTATTTATTGATATAGATTCATTGTTTGAGAGGAGAACAAAATGAAGAAACTTACAGCTTTCGAAATTGATCCAGTTATCATTCATATGGAATTCCGATGCTTATAGGTGTATGTGAACATATGCTGAAATATCCTTGTCCGGTGCTTCTTAGGATGATAGTACTTGTATTAGGAGGAAATAAAAAAAATCGAGGGTACTCTGAAATGAAGGTAATAGAATTGTTATAGAGAAACGGCACCCAGAGGTGCATTTCAGCAAATAAAACATTATGTGATCCATTGGTTTGTAATTTTATTTTGTTTTATTTTTATAAGTGCTTTCTAGATTGTTTCTCATATAGGTTTGATATAGCCATGTCCAAGTCACTTGCAGGTTGCAATGAGGCAGTCAGCCTTTACCACTTCTGAACAGCACAGCTTGATTTCCCCATTCTGACTTCTGAGTTAGAGATGGATCGGTATTCATAAAAAGATTATTCTTAAATTTACAAGTGAATTCCTCTGACAATACACCATACTACTTAAGAGGCCGTGGTGGATGGATGACAAAAATTTGGAATGATGAACAAGGCATTATTTAAGTGGAAGAACTAATCGATACCACTTGGCAGGTTTTGTTTTGAACATGGTAAGTGAATGGCAACCGGCATTTCATATATGAACTTGTAGAAATTCTAAACATTTGATGTATGAACTTGTAGAAATTCTATGTAAGTGGATTTTGTTGAATCTCAGTTTCAGTGATTTTTGTCAGCAAGTTGATTGTGTGATGCAATATACACTAATACTACTTTCTTTTTTACCATTTTACTCATTCCTTCCAGCCCTTTCACTCATCTTGGTCAACCTTATTGCTTGCAATTTTATCTATCTAAATGCTGATTCTGTTTGTGCTTCCTGTTATTGCTTGTGATCAGCTCAATATCCATGTCTTGTTTCTTTACTTGTTCATGCTTGTGTGAAAGATGCATCATGCCCACTGTATTATTATGATTTTAGGCTGCTATATCGCAGCAACTGAGTGATGGTAGTGGAGGACAATCTAGCAATGAGGCAGCATCTCCCGGTTAAAAGCCTAAACCGAGTAGCAAGATTGATTCAACCTCCGAATCAGAGAAGCCATGCCGTGCTGCCACAAAAATTACAGTTCACGACCAAAAGTGGACTGATGGCAGAATCCCTTTTGATACCGTCTCTGATAACCTTGCTAAGCTTGGGAAGGTCTAAAACTGCTAGATCTGACTAGCATATGCTTCCAAGATCTTATGCATACAATTTTAAAATATTTCATCACCAAGTTCCCAGCCACATTTTTAATAGAAATCCATATTTTATGAAAAATTTTCTTCTTTACAGATGCAGGAGGCTCTTCAAAGGAGGAACCTTGATACCTGCAGCTGAGGCTCTAGAAGAGGAACCTTGATAGTCAGTAATCAGGAGTCTTAGGTAATTATCCCTCTTTTCTTACATTTAAAATGTTTGAACCGGTGTTAGTATCAATAGTTAATACCACTTATTGTTCTCCTTGGCAGCATGTTCTCTGATCTTTGTTCTTCATCAAAAGCTGGAAACCCTCAGCCAACAATTGATCATTTCCTATCCATCTATGATGATGTCCTGAAGTGCAATGCCATTGCTGAAGCTCTTGCTGCTAATCGCAGCGGCAATGGACCTAATGACATCACATCTAGTGAACAGAGCAAATCAGCCTCTCTCTGGGTTGAAGCAGCATAAGCCACAGACCTTGGAGTTCTCCATTTACTAACAATGGTACCGAATACCAATCAAAATGAAAAGGTGCTGAAGAACCTGCACTTCTTCCTAAGGATCCTACAAGAATAAGTGTGTCTGCGAGGAACTCTCTTGGAAACCCTGCCATGAACCACTCAACCGTCCTGACTGAATCCACAATCAGAAATACTTGGACTATAGGATATGGTTTGGATGAAGCTGTCAAGCTTGCCCAAGCTCTCCAACGTGAGACTTAGGTTTGGTTATTGAAGTTTGTGGAGGAAGCTTTGGATGTTGGCTTCCATCTGTTTGGGGAGTGTTCAGATGATGGGAGTAGAACTTTTTACAACGGCAAAGTTACAGCAGTTCTATCACAGTTGAAGCGGATCAATGACTGGTTGGAGGGGGTCAGGAGAATGCCCGAAGAGGAGATACTAAAAGGAGAAGATTGAGAGACTGAATTGCAAGATGTATGGTTTCATTGTTGGTCACGTAGGGTCTACGTTTGATAGCGCCATTTCACTTTCAAAAGCTTCACTCCATATTTTCACCCAGCAGATGACTGTTGTGATTAAGTATTGATGTAAAATCTTGCTAGAGAGACGAGAGTCTGTTTCCTTGTATTTATGCTCATTTATTCTAATTAGTTGTGAATCATTGTTCATTTTTTGAATTATAATAAATAGAAAATTTTTTAGAGGATGTTTGGTTTATCTTCAAATGGTAGGCTATACTCGCAATTGGCTGCAATCGAACTACAGGGACCCAAAACAAGTATTTGTATGCCTGCGACGATAGCTTCAGGCTATATTTTAACTATAAGAAAAGTTCCAAAATTTGTATTTGAAACTGTAGCTAATATTGATTGTAGCTTTGCATCGAGAAAGCTCTTTGGAGGGGATCGCCTCCCCAATTCAGCCATTCCCTTTCTCCTTCACCAGATATCCTTGTAATTCACTTAATAACAACATCATAACATTACTATTAAGTTAATGTTATGATGTGATAATATTAAAATATTATATTATCAGTATTATATTATTATACAGTAACATCATATTGTTATAATAATGGTAATATTGTATTATACTATTCATTATCAAGATCATCTAGCTTATTTTAACTCTTGGGCTGGTTTTGTCGATCTTTATTCTCCAAGTATTGCTATCTAAAGCAATATAATTATACTTCATTATGCTATAATATTAATATTATTTTAATAACATTTAGTATTATATTGTAATATTATTATATTTAACATCGGAATATATTGCTCTTATACCATAATATATTGTTATTATACTATATTATTTTACTATATCATAATAGTATTTTATTACTATTTATTATATTATAATATTATTATAGCATAATTATATATTATAATAATATTTATTTTATTATGATTCATAATGTCTTATTAATCGATATTACCATTATGATATTACTAAATATTTTTGAGAGAAAACAAGGAGAAAGTAAGTTACTCCCCCCACGTGATGATATTACTAAATATTAGTAGCATAGTATTACAATAGTTATATATATCAGTTAATATATACAATTACTAGTTATTATAATGCATGTGATAAATAGTATATCAATTTTTCAATATCAAATTATTTATTCATATAATTACTATACAAAAGAATAGCAATATTACTTTTCTATACAATTACAAAAAAATATGATAAATATTATACTACAATAGAAATTGTGAACGGTTCATTGTTTTTCAAGGAGGTAACTTTACTAGCTTGATTATGAAGGACTATATCTATTCACATATCCAAAAAAAAAAATCAAATAATTATAATTGCATTTGTACATTTTACTGACAACCAAACAGGTCCGTTTCAATAACTACAATTCTAATTGCAAATAATTGGATTATAGTCTGTAATTGAATTGCATGCAATTTGAATTGTAGGTCACTAAATGACCCCTCGGTGTAGAATCATTGTGCCTGAGGCTTATAGGCTCCCGTCAACTTGATGCATCTGTGCATGGAAGCAAAGGTTCATTTTATTAGCTA
This sequence comes from Elaeis guineensis, assembly GCF_000442705.2. Taxonomy (NCBI): domain Eukaryota; kingdom Viridiplantae; phylum Streptophyta; class Magnoliopsida; order Arecales; family Arecaceae; genus Elaeis; species Elaeis guineensis. The sequence goes on from NC_025997.2 coordinate 122,840,245, forward strand.
AGAGCGACATGGAAAACATGTTTGGCCATTTAAGATTGAATAGAAAATTGAGCTGCTATTAGAGCAGCAATTGATTTTTCTTTTTTTGAGGGAAAAGCAGCTAATGATTTGTTATCTAACTGATTTGCAAACGACAAACACTGGGTGATCTTTTGGAGGGTGAAGGAAATGTGACATTGCTCACAATCAGTCTCATAGAACGACTAGGGAAGCATGTTACATATGAACTCAAGCAACCAGCCATCTAATGAGAGTTACAAACTTAATCAGCATTTCTGAAGTCACAAAAATAGGGTCAAGATAACTAGCTGGGAAAAAAGAAAAAAACAAGAAAACAAAAACAAAACAAAAACAAAACAAAACCATGATGTTTAGGATCTCTAATAGGAGTGTTTTGTTGTCTGAAATGGTGAGTATTCAACCATTTTTCACTTGTTGATTATTTCTTCTCAATATTTGAATATAGTGAAGTTTTCTTGCATTAGTTTTTAGTGAACATTTTAATTAACCTCATATTGCTATGAGAGTTAGCAAGAGTTCTACCACCCAAAGGACTGCAGACCATATGTTGTACTCAAAACCGAAGGGAGACGGAAAGGTGAGTTTAGCTAGTCGTTCTCAACAATCCAACGCAAACCAATCATTTGCCGCTCCTAGGTTTTAAGAGAAGGGATACCAAGGAAGCCATCAATCTAATTGATCTCCATAATTTGGGATACTATAATTCATTCAAAAAAATAAATTATGATATCTCAAGAATCTTGAGATTTCAAGATGATTGCTATCTGTTACCCCTTATCCATAATTTGGCTTGCATATAATAGGCCGAACTTAGTAAGTTTCTATGACGACAACACAATAACAGTCCAATGACGCAAGCCCAATGCCTTTCTCCTCAGAGTAACGCTACAGAACTGTCACTATATGCATGTGAGCAATTCTACAATGCACAAGATTTGTTACCAAGTATTAGGCTTAGTTTGATTATAGACTTTCTCTATAAAGTTTTCATGTGCGCATAATGGGCACTATAAAACATTTACCTAAAACATTTACCTTCCTCTCCCAACAGCCATTGCAATAAAAACATGCTATTTTTCTAGTACAAATCCATTTTCTAATGAATATGGTCATCTTCTATTCGAGATCTCCCCAAGTGGCAATATTTTCTTGAGAACCTGGCGTGGGCAAGCTTGCAACGGCTATCTGCGTCCCAAACCCATTTCAAATTTCAAATAAAGCGACCGTTGGAGCGTCTCTCAGGTTTGGGCCTTCTTTTCCCACCCCTTGCCTCCTCTCTTTCCAGAAAGCGCGTGAAAGCCCATCCCGCTCGCATCTCGGCGGCCCACTCCTTTAGCCGAGGCCAACTGTCCCTGCTTTTTCCCTCCTCTGCCTCCGTTTCAAAACCCCATCCGTTGCTCTCCAGATCTCGATCTAGGGGTTCTCTTCGCTTCTCTCGTCCAGGAATTATTTCGAAGAAGGAATAAATAGATCGATCCATCGATCGATCATCTTCTAGGTTTCCAGACGTTCGATCTTCTAGGTTTTTTGCGGAGCGGAGGCGGGGTATTCGATTTGGAGGTAGCAAAGAGGAATGGAGAAGTACGAGAAGCTGGAGAAGGTCGGCGAGGGGACGTATGGGAAGGTGTACAAGGCGCAGGACAAGGCGACGGGGCAGCTGGTGGCCCTCAAGAAGACCCGCCTCGAGATGGACGAGGAGGGCATCCCCCCACCGCCCTCCGCGAGATCTCCCTCCTCCAGATGCTCTCTCGGAGCATCTACGTCGTCCGGTTCGAAAACCCTGAGTTCCTTGTCTCGTTTCGATTGCAGATCTTTCTCTTCTGGTTTCTTTTCATTTTTCTGATGGAAATTTGGTTCTTTTCTTTGGTTTTCACCGTTTTGGTTTCTAGATTGTTGAATGTGGAGCACGTGGACAAGAACGGGAAGCCCCTTCTTTACCTGGTGTTTGAGTATCTTGACACTGATCTCAAGAAGTTCATTGATTCCCACCGTAAGGGGCCCAACCCCCGGCCTCTCCCACCGTCCGTTATTCAGGTTTGCATCTCTTTCTCATGTGATGTTTACAAGTTTTGGAGTGATATGGTAGTGCAATCTGTGTTTTTGAAACCCTAATTAACCCGGATTTCTGCAAATTTTAGTGGAACTTTGGTTCTTAGTGTGGTTGAATGAGTTCAGTTTGGTAAGTGTAAGGAGCGAACGAGGAATCCATCAATCAATTTTTTTCATTTTAAAACAACAGCAACAACGATGATGATGATGATGATGATGATGATGATGATGATGATGATGATGATGATATAAATATAACAACAACAACAATGGGTTATGAATAACTTTGAGGTGTCGTCCCTATGCTGGGTTTTGTGAATGTATACTTTTTGTCCAGATTTTTGGTTCTGGGTCATAAGTTGGTATGACTTTGAAAAATATGCGGTGAAATTCTTACAAATTCTGGCTTTTAAAGGTTATGTTTTGCTCTTTGAAGCTTTAGTAAGTTTTTTTGTCCATTGCAGCAATTTCAATGATTTTTTTTTTTAATTCTTTGTCTCTCATCTGGGATTTGTGCATGTCAGACTGATTCCCTTTCTTTCAAAGCAGAGCTTTTTATATCAGTTGTGCAAAGGAGTTGCCCATTGTCATAGCCATGGTGTGCTTCACAGGTTGTACTTTCATCTTGATTCGGTTTCTAAACATGTCAAGCAGGAATTATCTGCTATATGATGTTATACCATGAAAACAGGGATTTGAAACCTCAAAATCTTTTGGTTGACAAAGAGAAGGGCATCTTGAAGATTGCTGATCTTGGGCTAGGAAGAGCCTTTACCATCCCTCTTAAGAGCTACACCCACGAGGTCTTGCACTATCAGCCTTTATAACTTTTCTTATCAAGAAATCAACTTCAACCTAGTTTTGATATTCTTTTAGCTGCATTTCTTGACTCTGATACATTTCTTTACGTATGCTTGTTTGTTGGTCTCTGCTGAATTAGAGAGAATCTTTTTGTTTGTAGATTGTCACACTTTGGTATAGAGCTCCTGAGGTTCTGTTGGGAACCACACATTACTCAACTGGAGTTGATATGTGGTCAGTTGGATGCATATTCGGTATGCTAAATAATCTCTTTCAAGTTCTGTCATCAAATATTATTTTAGTTACACAATGTTACCCATTCAAAGATCTCTTCAGAAAAGATTATGCTTTTACTGGATCTATTTTTTGCTGCTTAATGTTATGCCATGCCAAACCTTTTGTAGAATGAAGTTGGATTAGCTACAGTCGAACTGATCAAGTTTGAAACAAGGTTTATTTTAGTTTTTGAATTGCAAGATTATATGGACATATCAAAGGTCTATTAAATTGACATTTTCGTGCTATTTATTTAGGTTCATAAGCTGCGACCTTTAAATTATGGTATCAAATCTGTTCTCAGATTCTGCTCCTAACCTTTCCTCCCAACCCATTCATTTTTAATCCGAAATCCAACCATTAACATTAAAATGCTCTTGATCACTTTTTTCCTAGTTTTACTCTTGTTGCTACTATTGGGCCTTGGCTTCCAATAACATCAGTTTGGCTAGATGGATCTTACTTTCTAGTGAACCCAAATCACAAAAATGATTTTCTATCCTTAGGTCTCTTTAAATCTTATCATCATTGAAGTCTTTTTAGCATTCCTCTGTCTCTTTTCCCTGCCGAACTTAGTCCAAATCCTCTTGTTGGGTCCTCAATCCACATAAAGTTCTTTTCTAAACTATGAAAATGATAGAATTATCATTCATGCAACTCAAATTTTTATACTTTATGGGACTACTATCAAGTCATTTTTGAACTATAGATGCAATCACTCCATTTCTGTTTCCACTTACCCTTCTAGTTTTTGAGGCTTTGGTGATCGCTCCACTTATTGCTTGCTAGCAACCAAACCTTGTTGGGTCCATTAATGGATCGTCTGGGAACTATAGATATGGAGCAATGAAACTACTCTGCTTTTGTTTCCATTCTCTTTTTTTTTCCTTCTAAGGCTTTGGATTGCTTACATGGATCTTATTTATAATGGTTTCTATTTGGGATAAAATCTAGTAAAATGGAAAATGGCTTTCAAAATTCTAAGTTTCAGCTAAAACTAAGCTACTTTTGGTGATTTCTGCCAGTTTTAGAGGAAACTGATCGAAACCAAATATATTTGGTTATTTAAGTTTTCTTTTACATTTATATATCAAATTGGGGTCATCTAGCCCTTTGCTTTAGGCTATATATCAATTTTCAATGGTTGTTCTTTCATCTTCTTTAGTTAATATAAGGTCTGGATAATAACAAACATGACATTAACAAGTTAAGGTCTCGGAAAAAACCCTTATTGCCGTCTCTACAAAGAATAGTGGGAACAACTAAATACAATTCATTTCACAGGAATAACATTCTTTTTATGCAATATAGGTATTTGATTAAATAGCCATTTAACCATGAATAGTGAATAAGAATGTCTAAATTCAATATATATAGAAGGGGTAGGAAAAATTAGAAAAATTTATTTGCACTAGGAACTAAAATCTTCACAATTGCCAGTATGACAACTTTTTAACAAATTGAAGTTCAAGAAGAAAATTATATACATTATATATCCAAAGTATAAAATACTAGTATGCTAAATGAGTCTCACTTATATGACATAAAACCTCGAATTGTCAAAATTATGTATATAAAGAAAAAATCTATATAACAAAAAGTAATCAAAATTATTGTATAATAATTCTTCTTGGTTACATTATTGTTCTTTTTAAGAAACTCTGAGACTTAGAGCAAAACTTCTAAAACCATTAGAGCTGTTGCAATCATAAATCCATGAGCCCAATTGAAACCTAAACCCAGTTTTTAGACCTTGATGATCTCTTATGTTGACATAGCTGAAATGGTTGAAGAGACAATTTGATCAATGGGATTACACTTTGAAGGTTAGTACACAAATAGAAGTAAACTGAATTGAAGAACCCTTCATTTTGGTTAAGGACATTCTCTCAAAGAAATTTTTTAATATATCAAAAGCTGCCCCATATAATGTATAGATGCATATATATAGTATGTGATCCCCTAACCCTAATTTAGGCATTAGACCCAATATAGAATCATACTCAAAGATGGGGGGCTCAACAATAAGAAAACATACTAGAATGATACTACTACAAATCTAAAAACCTGGCTAAAATTTGATATGGTCCCTAATGGAATGATTTGCTTGTTGAGGTCTTCACCCACAAATCTACTGGCTCCGAAGTTTGACTTGGTCCAACTGGTCATAGTAACTGTTGGCTGCACCCTAAGTTTCATCATGTGGCTTGATTATTTATGTAGAGAGCTCTTTGTGATGCTTGTTCGATTCTTTGTGTCCTTGTATGCTAATGTACACAAATCCTTAAATTACTTCAATAGTTGAGGAGCCACATGCTTCTGAACTATTTTTAAACAATCCCTGTTTATGATGTATCTCAAAAGTATCACCATCTCCATTAAGCCTTGCAAGTTTATATAATTACATTACTTTTAATTTTTAGGAGCTGTTCAGTTATGTGTTTTTAAAACAAAGTTAATAGAAACTATAAAATTACTAAGATTTATAGAACACTTGATTTCACTTTGGACAAAACCCATTTATGAGAAGCACACATGTTATAACCATAATGACAAGAATTAACTGTTGCCCCAATCATTTGGGGTCTGCTTTATGAGTCCTCATTCACAAAGCTATTTAGTGTACCTCTGTTGTCATTTTATGCTTTTTTGCTCATTGTCATCACAATCAGATCCAATGTGGGATTTTAGCTTACAAGTGACAACCAAGACACTTCTTGCCACTTGTAACCAATAAATCAGATTTCATGATGTGTCATCTAAAACAAGGGACACCCTAGTGCATGAATATCAAATCTGGAGCTGTTTCACAGTTTTGACCTGCTTTCTACAAGTGGCTGTCAACTTAACCCTTTACATTTTTCATCCTAACTTGTGATAGGCATTGGTGGCATAAAACCTGAAAAATCAGTTGTGAAAAACATTACAGGCTTTTTCTTGCTTTATATAAAATCAATTTTTTAATTCTTTGTTTTGAATATGCTTAAGACAGACAACCAGACAAACTCTTAGATATTTCAGGAGAAGGATAGAACATTGTTGCGTTACTTCAGTCGCATCCTGCAATCATTCATTCAGAGCTACAATATCTCCAATCTCTTATTTGTGTATCTGTTGATGCAGCTGAAATGGTGAGGAGACAAGCTCTTTTCCCTGGTGACTCAGAATTGCAGCAATTGCTTCACATCTTCAGGTTCTTTACAGCAAAACAGAATCTCTCCTTTATGCTGATATAACATATTTCTATTGTGTAACTGTGTTACTGTGTAATACCAAGTTCTGGAATTAATAGTTTTAGAAAATATTAAAAACATCAGACTGGATTGAGATATAACTTTGTGTATGTAAATTGGATGGTCTCCAGAATTTATTACTAAGTATTAAATAATCTATATCCAAGTTGCTTCATTCTTCCCTCTTCTTCTAAGCCTTCCATGTGAAATTGCACTGAAGTTTTTATATTTGTTGCTATCTTTTTTGGAATATGTAAATCTAGATTTAGTCAGTCACTTCTCTTCAAAATATAATTGACATTCTCTCCTTGTGCTATATTTGGCTTTTTTTTTTACCCACTCTTTCTACCATAACTAGTAATAAATTTTGCATGATTCTCTTCTTCCCATTTCACTCTCCATATTCAGTTTACATTCCTAACATCTTGCTCAATAACCTGTGGTCTCACATATTTGACACCATATAATGAACACCTAATGACTATTCATTTCTGACTAAAAGTTTGACTGTCTAAAACAATCTTTTATACTGAAAATGCTTTAAATTCCTCTTCTTACTTCATCAATCTCCCATCTGCAAAAATTTGATATGCAAGGATCATTATGTCATAGATAGGAGAGCCTTTTATTTAATATGAGAATGTTTGTTCACATTTTTCCCCTCCTATTATTGGACTGCCTAGAAAGAGTAATCTCTGACGAGCAGAAAAGGTGAAATTAAGAAGGGGAACCTTCAAAGTACTAACATTGTAAGTACTTTAGGATTTTATATATCTCCATTAGCATGACATTTTCCAAATTACCCTTTCGTTCTAAGAGGGTAAGACTTTGTGACTTTTATGTGGGATGCAACTCAATTCTGCTAAATAATTTTTCTCTTTTCAGCTCACATGCATTGCATGTTTGGGACGCTAGTTGACTTTAATCACATTTTAGTGTTAAGTAGAAAATATAACATATTTTTGTTTGACTGATTCTCATAATTTATTTACTTTTTTATTCACAACATACACTGCACATGTCTGTGCTGCTAGTATATTATAAACTGCATGTAGAAAGTAAAATATGTAAATGACAGTTGCTACATAAACACCCTATTTCTCCTTTCCTTTGACACATAGAACTAAAATTGACTGGGCTACAAACTCACAATTAATTAACAGTAGGTTGATTAGGTTGACTAATGTTCCATATATTTAATTGGTTACATCAGAGGAAGATTTAATCAAAAAATTTTGACAAAATGAAATGGAATGCAGCATCCGACCTTTTTTGTCTCAAATCCATAAAGATAGATTAAGTTGAATACAATCAGTGACAAAGGTACCTCACACACTGACTTCTCCATACACATGGATGTGACAGAGGCAACAGTAACATGTGGTTGGTATTAACATTTAATTGAATAGAATTAATAATGCCACAATAGATCGTTATTTTTGTTATTACTCTGCTAGGGGTCACGTTGGCATCGATTTTTCTATAATTATGGATTTGACAGAGGCAATGCTAACTTGTGATTGGTATTAACATTTTTTGATGTATCCATTCTGGCGCTACACTCATCTGTATTAACTTGATGCTTTCTCTGAAAGGTTGTTGGGGACTCCAACTGAGGAACAATGGCCTGGAGTTAGCTCTCTTCGGGACTGGCATGAATATCCACAGTGGAAGCCCCAGAACTTGGCACGTGCAGTTCCAACCTTGGAACCTGAAGGCGTTGACCTTCTATCGGTAACTCAATGTTTCAATTCAAAATTAAATTGCTCAGATTAGAATTCAGATCCTTGAACGAAGTCCCTCCAGGCTGACATAATGATGAATTTTCCAAGAGATAATAAACTGATTTAGTGGACTATACTTTTAACTGGTTTTAGCACAAAAATGATATTGTATAAATTTCTTTTCTTGACATTTACTGTCTTGAAATATTTTAGATGTCTTGTATTCAATATATGTCAGCTGGTTCAGTTGACTTACCAAATGATGGATTCGCAATCCTCTCTAGGTAGAATGAATGGTGAATTTTCAGAAAGGTCAACTAATTCAGTTAATTATCCTTCTGGATGGTCTTTTTAATGATATATGGAATTGGATCCAAGTTTCTTAACAATATTAGAACTTAGATACCAGCACAACAAGGAAACTTGTGTGCCAAGTTCCTTTCTGAGAGTCCAGCGCATAAGACCCTGACATTTGGGAAAAGCATTTGCCAACTTTCAAACCTGGTATTTGGGAGCTATTCACTTGCTAATAGAAACTCAACTTTAAAATTTTAAAATGATCAGATATAGTCTTGTATGAGATACCAAGTTTGCTGTGTCAATGCTCTAAGAACATCTCTTGTCCAACTGACGCATGATTCTGAGGGATTTGAAATAGGGAGCAGCAGTAAATCGGAATGGCCAAATGATCATTTTAATCTTATATTTTCATTTTTGGTTCCAGTAAAGCCTGCTTTCCAACTAAAAACCTGCTTGGAAGTAATAATTCTCTGAAGCATTGCTGGACATCCCTGGGTCAATAATTTAGGGCTTGTTTGGCATTTGTTGTCTTTGTGTTTTTGTTTCTCTACAAATCAGTGTAATATCATATGGAGATTGATCTTGAATATAGCATTTGCACTGAACTTCTGCGATCTCTTGCTTTTATTTTTACTTTTTTTTTTTTTTGAAGCACTAAATCTTTTTGCTTTCAAAAGTTCCAAATACTTTATGAACCATTTGAAAAAAACAAGACTATCAGTCTAGTTCATTTTTCTTGGATTTTGAAGACAAAAACAAGAAACAGGAGCAGTACCAAATAGGCCCTTGTTGTTCTGGATCTATTGCATGTTTTTTTGTTCTGGTGAATTGCATAAATTCTTTATCACTCATTTGGACCTTCAAAACTGATTTTCTTCCGTGAATCTTGCAGAAAATGCTTCAATATGACCCAGCTAACAGAATATCAGCTAAAGCAGCAATGGAACATCCCTACTTTGATGGCCTTGACAAGTCACAGTTCTAGTGCTATTGTATCCTTGAAACCGGTTTTACCATGAGCTCTATCATTCACCGGCCAGTGACAGTGGCTGTATTGGTGTCTGCGGCAACTTTGCTAGTTGCTGTGGCATGTAACATTCTGATTGATAGAGAGATTTGTTTTTGTTATTGTTGTTGTGGTGGCTTTATATGCTTATGAGTGTCATCTCAAGCAATGAGAAGTTTGTGTGACATCGGTTTAAGATTTCTCTCGTCATATTATTGGCACATCAAATTCTGCAGCAATTTATAAGTTGGGCAATAGAACGTGCGTAACAAGGCCAAGGTCTGAGATACAAGCGTCTTGTATGTTCAAATTCCTAAATATTAGTCTGCTTAGGTTCCTCTTTTACCCTTGTTTGTGTCGTTTACCTATCCATTATTTCTCAGCTAAATATAAGCATCTGCCACCATCTGTCGCTCATTTTGCCTTTTTCTTTTTATTTTTCTCCATGTTTCCTTTTCTTTTTCAGCTTTAGGTACCATATCTCACTGTATATTTGTATATGTCATTCTGGACTCCAGGTGTTATCTTAAAAGAGTAATTCTTTATCCATCACATCCGACATAGAAAAAATATATCGTTTCATGAATTTGGACCATATAGCGCAATTAATAAGGAAGCAAGGATTTGATATAGTTCAATTTTTTTTTCAAATTTTTTTTAATCAAAATATTTTTGTCTTATTGAATACTATAATATTTTAGATAATATTATGACAACAGAATGTCACGTAATTATTATGATGTTATATTATTTTTTATGATATTCTGATGATTATTTATAGGATACAACATGATGCCATACTATTATTATGATGTCATTATTTTTTATGACATCTTGATAATTATTTATAAGATACAACAGGGTATCATAGGATGTAACAAATTGTTATATCATTATTATGATGTCTTGTCATTATCTATGACATCTTGGTCAAGCATGTACAAAATAAAGTAAAAAGGATATTTTGGTCAAAAAAATTTAAGAAAAAAGGTTGAACTATATCAAATGCATGTCTCCTTGTTAATTATGCTACATAGCACAACTTGATAAAATGGTGCATTTTTTCTTCACCGAGGATGATGGATAGAGAATTTCTTTTTCTTAAATTTGTAGTAGATCAATCAATGTAACCCATTGGATCCTTACTATTATGGGGTCGAACCACCTTGATTATTGTTCTCGAGATGCATCTTCGGATGTCCTTCTCGAATTAACTAAGGTGCCAAGGTGAACTCCAGCAATAAACATCATCTGGACACCATCCTCAGCAGCATGCCGAAGACATCAGTGTACTACCATTGATCCAGCTGCCAGGCTACCATCGATGACTTTGGCTGATGACTCATTGAGACCACCCTTAGGGGCCACGTCCATGCAACCTCATAGGCCTCCGTCCGACCTTGGGCTCGACTGCTCACCGACTCCAAGGGCCGACATCTTGTCGACCACACAAAATGAAATCCCATGATTGTGATCGAGACAGGCATGCCAGTACTGAGGCCTCGGATATGTGTCGACCTCAAGATACCAGCCATATAGCCACATGGATGGAATCTCCTAACAAACCATCAAAGCACAGCCACCACCCATAACTAACGACCTCTAACTTGCAATCTTGACAGTGGCCTAACCCAATGGCCTACATCTCCACCTCTATATAAAGAGGTAAGAAGGGGATCTCTGGGGGTAAGCTCAATTAAGAGAAAAAAACATCCTCATGTTCTTACCCATTCATCTCACTTTTTTTTTACTATTATTCTCAAGCTCTGACTGACTTAAATATCGAAAGATTCTCTGTTGGACAATCCTGACACATGCGGACTTCTCTTGCAAGTCCCCATTGGCGTCTTGGCACTCGGACCATCCACCATCCTCGGCCACTCCAGCATCCACCGAAGCCTTGACACAATAGTTTGGTGCTAGAGGAAGGGCCTAGCAATCCACAGAGAAGAGAGAGAGTATAGCGCGATACAACCACTCTGCTGCTTCCCATCGATACTTCGCCTGATGAAGTCAGGATGGAGCTGCTCAACCGTCTGCTCCATATGGGCCTGCATAGTCGATGCAGCCACTCATGATGGTAGACCCATAGCAGTTCAACAGCCTGGTTTGCTAGGTCCAAATGCTAGCTAACGTCGTCTAGCACCTACAGCAGACTGTGAAGCAATGACAACCTCCACAACCTATTCCCAAACCCTTGCCATCTCGACACAACCATTAGAACTATTTTTCGGTTCCAAACCATGCTCCCTAGAGTACACGCCCAAACCAGCCCTGAAGTTGGATCCTTTGACTAGCAAAAGCCCCTCGACTTGGTGGAATAAATGGAATACTATCGTTTCAATTGTGACCGCAGTCATGACACCAAGGAGTGTCTCCAACTGAAGGACAAGATCGAGGCTCTCATCCAAAGAAGCTACCTCGGAAGATATGTTCAGGAGTGGCAAAACCGAGCATATGAGGAGATGCCTCAGTATTAGCTCGACGAGGATAAAAACAACAAGCCTATAGTTGGTGTAATCAACATGGTCTCGGACCTCGATGGTTGCAGGGGGTAGAAGACCTCGCTGAAAATCAGGAGAGGTGAAGAGAGCGACCAAGTAGCATTATTGATCTCCGATGAGTTCATATTCTCCACGATGATGCCGTCGCCATATCAATGACGTAGCAAATTCAAAGCTTCGATGGAACCTCAGACGTGAAACTCCGAGAACCTCTGAATATGCTATCAGTAAGACTTATAATTGTTTAGTTTCACTAATGAATTTACTCTATAACTTCTTACATATTTTATACAAGTCAAAAAGGTCAAACAACTACCGACAATGATTATGCATACCCGACTCATCCGGCCATGAGTCAGGTATAATAATAATTATAAGATATCCAAATATCAGTCTGAACCCCAACGATAGGATCGGAGGATCAATCCCTTAGAGATATCTCAATTTAGGCTGAGACCTCCAAAATTTTGCTTGGCAAGGTGCCAACGATATGGAGTTATAAACCAATCTAAGTTAGGACCTCCACAATCTAATACACCTCAGGGAACTACCTCGACAATAACTTAACACCGACTATGGATTTCTACCTAGAGGGACAACCTCGACAAAGCGAAGTCTGAAAGAAACCTCGATGAATGATGAATTCGGATGCCAACTTATGCTCACAACTTTGCGAAATCTAAGCTTAAGTCTACTTGTCGAATGGCTTTGAAAAAGATATCAAAATAAAGATGACCCTGACATCAACTCCATTCTGAAGACTCGAACTACACTTTGGACAAGTGAACAAGTAAGCATACATTTGACAAAAATTCATTTCATTGAAAAGTTTTCATTACAAAAGATGAAGATAAGAGAAACTACAAAAAATAAAGCAAAATAAAAACAAGGCATGGAGGCTCAAAACTCCTCCAAAGAAACTTCGACATCGACAGTCGATTCGACTGCAGCAATCTTGACCGACTCCTCGATTGGTGGTTGATCTTTCTCATCGATCTTCCCTGTGGGATTCAGTCAATCAATGTCAACCTCAGAAAAGAGATACGCCACCAAAGCCTTGCAGGCATTGAACCCGTATCTGAAAGCCACCGAAGAGACCTTAGTGACCTCGGCCTTGAACTCCTCCAAGGCCTTAAACTCAATGGCTTTCAACTTAGCCTCGATGACCTCCTTAGCGACTGCCTTTGCCTTGTTGACCTCTGCCCAAGTTTCTACTTGTCCAGACTTATCCTCGGTAGCCTTTACTGTAGCTTCCTCAAGCTGCAGATTCTCTTCGAGCTTGACGATCCTCTTTTAGTGTGTCTCCACCAGCCCATGCTCGATGGTGAAGAAGCCCTCGAGCTGCATGTTTCAGTCCTTGGCGATCAGGAGCTCGAACTTGGTGCGAGAAGCATCTGCTTCCGAGGCCTCATTTCGAGTCTGCCATCTAGAAGTCCCAACCAATCTACTGGGGGCTGGCAAAGCTAGTGGTGCTGGAGCTAAGGAAGTCGTCGGCTTTGTCTTCTTCCTTGATGAATCCTCTCTCAAATTGATACTCGGCCTCTTCTTCAAGAAAGCCACCTTAATCGATCTGAAGTCAGGCATCATTGCTATGAAACTAAGAATCAAATTTAACGTGGAAGGCCAAAGAAAAATCAAGTAAATCAACAAAAAAAAAGGACTCGAATATACCTCAAAAAAGAACCAAACTAAGGCCGACATCGTAGAGTATCTGCTCGGCCATCAGTTTGCTCAACTTCGATAGCTCAACATCAAGCAACTTGTGGTAATCCTCCTCCTCATCCTTGGGGAGGACCGACTTCTCCTTGTTTGGAGAGAGCCGAGGATCACTCCAAATCCAATTGAAGCCCTAAGAAACATCCGAAGAGATAAAAAAAGAACCGACCTTTTCCATCATGAATGAAAGAAGGAACGCTGGTGATGAACTTACACTTATATCGAGGACTAAAATACCACTACCCTCTCTCATGGGGATGCTTCTTCAAGGTGAACAACATCCTAAAGAGTGAAGTCCCCAGTTAGATGCGAAGCCAATTACACATGATGATGAAAATGGTGATCATTCGAATGAAGTTTGGAGTGATCTAGGTCGAAAGAACTTTGAAGAAGTCAAGAATATTGGAAGCAAAAAGATAGAAAGGCAATCAAAGACCAGCTTGGAGAGTCTCCTCATACATAACGACTTGACCCTCTGAAGCATTAGAAACTCGATCTTCTCGGTTCAGGAGTTCAAGCTAAAAAGCAGAAGGAATGGAATACTAAGACCAAAACTTTCGAAGGTCAACCTCAGTGATAGATGACTCTTTGCTCCCAGGATCGAAGAAATCTTCGAATCTCCACACAGGACTCTCCGACCAGTGTGGCTTAGGATCTCGATGCCCGAATGATGAGGTGAGCCCGATGGTGGTCCAAGGATCCTCCTCCGACCCAGATCGAGGAGGAGGCAGTCGAGAACCCCGACCGCCTCGACAACTTTCGTTCCAATCCTCACCGTCGGAAAATATTTTGAAATAAACGAAAAGGTTGAAGGGAACAAAAAAAAGAAGAAGACCGGTGAAAGAAAGAAAGAAAAGAAATCAACTGAAATTGAGGAAGTGACAAGAAAACCAACCAGAAAAATATGGGGCTTGACCAAAAAATACCACTGAAGTTGGAGAAAAAGACAAACCGCACGACAACGAAGATACCTCCAACGGACTGAATGCTGGGATACTAGGAGCGGACAGTGACCAAAAAAGATGAAAAAAGTGGGAGAGCTGTTGATAGTCCAGATCAACCTCTCGAGCCATCGGATGTCAGCCACATGGCGCAAATCAGGACCATCCGACCAGACGACTCTTCGATGCACCACCGTTCTGATCCAGTCATGCAAGCCAATCCATGTGAAATGGCATCAAACCAATCAACCTAAGATAGATGGCAGCCTCTGACCGGCTCAATCGTAACCGTCGAGTCCCGACCTTTAAGGCTGAAATAATGACCCACCTCGAGCCATCTATCCCTCATAAATGCATTGAAATCCATGAAGTGTCGAATTTTTCCAAATAGCTAAGGCATGACTCACGAAGCGACTTCTCAAATCAATGCCATATTCCATGAAGCAATGCGACGGTTCACCTGAAGACTAGACAACTTGGATTCGCCAACTCGGATATGCGTCGAAAATATATTCCAAGGACTGCTACTTCCTTTGTCCAAAGCAACCGCTTCGAGCTAGAAAGTAGGAGGCAAATGTTACAAGATCAAACCACCTCAAGACTCATCCTCGGATATCCTCAGATTAACCAAGGTACCAAAGCAAACTCCAGCAACAAATGTCATCCGGACACCATCCTCGGCCACACGCTGAAGACATCAATGTACTACCATTGATCCAGTTGTCAAGCTACTGCTGATGACTTTGGCTGATGACTCATTGAGACCACTCTCGAAGGCCAGGTCCAAACAATCCATCAGCCTCCATCCGACCTTGAGCTCGACTACTCACCAACCCCAAGGCTCGGCATCTTGCTGACCACACAAAATGAGATCCCACGATCATCACCAAAGCAGACGTGTCAGCACTAAGGCCTCGGCTATTGCCGACCTCAAGACACCAGCCTATACAACTATGTGGGTGGAATCTTCTAATAAACTGTCAGAGCACAACCATCATTCACGACTAACGACCTCTGATTGCAATCCTAACAGATCGTGGCCTAATCCATAGCCTACATCTCCACCTCTATATAAAAAGATAAGGAGACCCTCGGGGTAAGCTCAATTAGAGAAAAAAATGTCCTCTTGCTCTTGCCCACTCATCTTTCTTTTTTTTACAACGTTTTCAAGCTTCGGTTAACTTAAGCATCGGAGAGCCCTTCGCCAGACAACCCCCAATGCATGCAGACTTCTCTTACACATCCCCATTGGCATCCTAGCGCTCGGACCATCCACCATACCCAGCCGCTCCAGCATAAAAAAAAAAAAAAAAAAGCCCATCTTGTAAAACACTTTTCTACAGGTAGGTTTTCATCCCATGGGACATCTGATCTTGGCCATTCAAAGTTGGAAGATTAAAAAAGAGTTGCAGGCGTGGAAACTTTTGAATTGGGTACAACACAAATCTGAATGCCGGTGGTGTAACTTGAATATACAGATTAGACGACTGATAGCTGTCTTTCCATATCATTTTATTTTGCTTTTCATCCCCCAATTCATGCAGCAGCATGCGATGATTTGAGAGCCACATCTGTGCAATAACTATCATAAAGTGGAATTTTACTCGAAAGATAAAATCAAAAGATGGGAATTAACAGATTTTAAATATACATGGCAGTTAGAGAAAGACAGTTAAGACTGCAATACATGAGACTTGGAGAATTGTCATTACCGGTAAAAAGTGCTAACTACGTACTACATTACATACAAGTTCATCGAGGGCCCTTGTTTCCAGCGACTAGTTCAGGCCATGAACATCACAGTTGTTAGCCGATTGCCCAAAGAGAAATCAAAAGCACCTTAAAAGGAAAAGTTGTACAAAACATTGACGCTGGAAAAAGAAACGATAGAGGTTCTCTGGATCAGCCATCAGAAAAATGAAATAAAATTAAAACAACCTCCTGTCACACTCTTCAAGGATCGTTGGACTCACGGACAAGCCCCAGTTAATTAACAGAAATGAAAAGAACCATCTTATTTCTATAAGGACCGTCTTATTTCTGAATTTTAAAATAAAATTCAGCACCAGTTCTATCTTAACGGAAGGTGAGAATGTAATCATCATTTTATCCGCTGACTTGCATGATAGGAAATGAACTGCTAAATTGGAGCATTTGCTTACACAGCTGCACGATCTAAACATTATTAGTTCATGCTACTAATGAAGTAAAACAATTGTCATCATAATCCGATCAAAAGAATTTACTAGCGTTTCATTTGACTATGAATAACATATTGTCTAACACAACATTCATATTTACCAATTCTCCAGGCTGGAATACATAAAATTCTAGCAGAAAAAGGGGATCATTGCTATATCAAATAGAAACACATCTAGATCAGTGTCCTAGAACAAATGACATGATGAAATAAAAGCTAAAGCTACAACAAGCATTTCATGATACAATGCTGCAGTGTCACCAATGGGAGGTCAGCAATCCAATCAGCAATAAGCTGTGCTACATCAGTGATCTGTTTGGGCGTTTCAGTAAGAACTCATTAGTTGGACCAAACATGAACAAGGCCCTGTCTATTGCCAGTATAGATCTCATTTCGATCTTCATCATAATACAAAGCAGTTATGTCATCCAAAGCTTCTGCCACCGTGTTTCGGAACTTATAAGAACGAGGGCATTTGCTTAAGTTGCTTGCTCGGATTTTTGCTAGGCATTTCCCAGTCAAGATGTTGCTAATGTTAATGGATCCAACTGCTTAAAAGAGAATCAAATTAGCTACAGTATAGACAAGAGTCCAAAGATGCAGTATGGAATATCTAACAAAGATTGTATCCTGTCCCAGGACTTCAAGCATGATGTTGGGAAAAGAAAAACTGTACATTGCCTTTTATATTAATCACCATTAATTGTTTCAAAAAATGATTATAAAGAAAACAGCTCAGATAGAATAAATGCATCAAATTATGGACAAATTGAAAGCTTAATGTTAATTCACAACCAACTTCGCGCTTCAAGTGGGGAGAAAAACACGAGCAGCCATAAAATCTAAAGCAGACAGTGCATGCAGTTATATTGAAAAAAAATCAACTGTACAGGAAGTACTTGCAATAAATGTTTGACAGAGGTAAGGGAAGTAAGCTTTTAAAAGCCAGGTAATAGAGTGACTGCAGTTGACCACTTATTACAATTTACCCAATACTAAAATCAATAAATTGCTCATTTGCTTAACAAAGAAAGCAACCATATATGATTATCAGGAGAAAGATGTGCATATTTTCTTCCATGGATATGTCATCAATGCAACATTTTGTCAAGTTATAATTTCAAGTTTTCCTGTCTCAAATAATGAAAGGTCACCAAGATGCTAGGTAATCCAGTACTCAAAGAAAAATCACAAACTCAGACAGCTACCTTGTTTGGATTTTAAAGCAAAAAAAAAAAGGAGGTTGTGTATCAGGCTGCATGTTCTGCTATCCAAGCATTCCAGATGCAAAAGTTACTCAGAACTTTTAAGTTCCACTTCAGTCCTAAGCTAGGAAAAGGAGGCGTAGACATATTGTTTTACTAGTTCAATACAGTTACATGATGGCAAATACATTGTAACACAAAAAAATGGAGGTACCAAGTAACAGGTAACACCTAAAATATTTGAGCAGAAACATTAAGTTTTTCAGGTAACACGAAAAACACTTTTACATGTCTAAAGAAGAGGCATACGAACATTACCATTGCCTTCTGATGATGATTCATCAGCATCAGCTTTGCAGTAAGAAATTATGAGATCCTGGTCGCTTGTGATATAGATATTGTTTGTATTACAATCAGGGTGCCACAACAGGTGGTCCTCAAATGAGGTAACTAGTTCACCTCGAAAATTCCAAACTGCGACTGAACGATTCCGAAATGTCAAAAACAATTGTAGCTCATACAGAAAGATAAATGCCGATGGAGTCATAAATTCTGTTCTGCTTACTTCAGTTAATTGAGAGTTTCGGACCTACATGTAATGCCAGAGTTACAGATACAGGAGATTACTAGAAGATCAATATACAAAAACCCCATATACTTGAGAAACGATGAGAATCTTACATCAAGAATTTGAAGGTTCTCATTTTCCTGTTTAACAAGAAGCTTTTCATTGAACTGTTCGATAAAGTCCACCTTCTTGTTCCGGTGAAGAAGATGGTTAAAGGATTTTAGAACGGTCCCATCCTCAATAGAAAGAATTTTGAGAGGGACATAACTGTTGTTTCTGTTAAATATCAACAACATTATGCCAGGGCTGTAACAAGACAGAGAACAGAGAAAATTAATTTGCTTGAAATATTGCAAGGGGATGCACTAAAATTAAAATCAAGTGCTTTGCAGAAAATCTTGCTGGTACAAGTTCCGTGAAGCATTCATCAAATCTGCATTCTGCTTAACAATGACAATAACAACAGTGGCAATAATTGCAGGAGCTGTAATAGTAACGTAACAACAGCAATGACAACAACAGTAATAATAGATACCATCCTCAGATCCACACAGTCCTGTAGCCATCCAACAATTGTTCCACAGCATCTTAAACCAAGAGCAGGACCAAGGACAAATCCAGATGCAGGGACAAGGAATAAATATCTCAACAAATCTATAGAAAAGGAATAAGAAAAAAAAAAACTACTCATTGTATAAACAAAATCCTAAGGTTAATGTGCTTTGCAGGCATTATAAATTTCCAGCGTAAACAACCTAAACAATAAACACACACCATGTGCAGAATGCAAATAAACAATATTTCAAAACATATCCAGAAGTGACAATTGTATAACAAAATTTTCCTTGAGAAATTATTATTTTAGTTTCTCGAGGAACACTACATTCTGCTTTAGTTACCACATTGCAATATTCAAACGACTAGATCAACTTATCAACATGTCCATCATGTCAGATCTGTATCCCATACACAAGCCCATGCTTCATGCCTACAGGGTCACTAATCACTTTCAATTGGTAAGCTCCCTAGAGAGAGAGAGAGAGAGAGAGAGAGAGAGAGAGTAATTTATGGTACTGGATATTCTTTTTTCTTTCTTTTGGCTTCCTGGTAGCATGAGCTACAATATTCTACAACAGACGATCAATTTTAGTGTTTGATATTCCTTCCAACTTGATAACAAGTATGTCTACTGTAGAGTCTCTATAGTTACTCAAACATTATAGTGTTGCAACACTTATTTACCTATCACCACAAGCAAAATGGCAACGGCCACATATTCAACTTCAAAGATTCCAAGAAACCACCATTTCAAATTATTGCAATGGGGAACTTGTGAATGTGATGGAAAGAGTTTCTGGGTGTTACTTGGCACTAGTCAAGTGATGAAGCATCCACAAGTGTCAGACATAACAGCCTAAAAAAAAAAATCGAGGCATAAGGATACAGCGTATTTGTGCGTAAGCAAATACATACGAGTGTACAAGTAAAAATATGCATGCACAATTCTAGCGTACATACACATGATATAGAGGCATCCTTACATGGAATTGAAATACAAAGGCAATTGACTTTGGTGCAAATAGGAGATTGAAAGAAGAATGCCCTACAAGCCAATCACACGTGTGACGCGATGGAACTTTTTTTTGTAAAATTTTTAACTATGTAATGACATTTTTTTCATATATGATAATAAAATGAGGTATTGATTCATCATTTTAGCTACATCTTACTGTGTTTGAGATTATAATAAACTTCAAAGATTAAGGCAATGATTTTAGGAGACATGAATGAGTCATGCCTATGAGATTTAAAACCCTAATCTTAAACATTCCTAATCGTGGGAGCATTGAGTCGGAGATCAATGTTTCGAATAGACTGACACATCCTATGTATGCTCAATGGAAAGGATCGCTAATCTCACTAGCCACTTGTGTGGAGACACTAATATAAGAATGTGGATGCTCATTTGGGAATGAGTTTACTGAATTGACTCGCCGACAGAGAACATCTTATAGAGCTTTGCATGCATATCAAAAGATGGTTCTCTAAGTGGGAGTTGTACAAGTGATCCTTAAACCAGAGGCCACCATGGAAACTTCTGCACATGAACCCATATTTTGGTTCATATCCAGGCATGGTATTAAAACATGTACAGGATATTCTGAATATGATGGAATGTGTATAAAGGTTGTGAGTCGGTCAACATGAAATCAATCACTTTTAGTAAGAGGAGATCGCATCCTGTATATTCTCATCTCTAGATGACTCAGAAAAAATCTTTTGATCAAAAATAGGATGAAAATTAGAAAAAATTTCTAATGCTTCATCATTGGAGTCATCATTGATTGATTGAAAATCGACATAAATATGTGGTTGAATTTGACATAATTCCATACTCATAAACATATTCAGGATGCAGGGATGATCGAAGGATTGAATTACACGATAATTTGCCACTGAAGGATATATGTGATATTTTCACTAAATTTTACATCTTCTGAATAGTCATGATACGTTGCTAAACGTCAATTTTGACTTGTGGGTTTGATCGAATTAAATTCGATCGTCAATTAGAAAAAATTCTAATTGCTGAACTCGGATTAGCTCATTTTGGATCTTAATCGATTAGAAGTCTAATCAAATTAGGTCAACTTGCATCCGGACCTACTGCTGGCTAGATGTGGAATCCAATAGGTCACACAGAAAATTGGCCAAAGACCCTTTTGATAAGATTGATTGAAATTTTAAATCCAATCAAGACTGCCGGTAAGCATGCTAGCACGTATGGAAATCCTAGCTCCTTAGGAGATCAAATTTGATCTCAATCCTTGCTGTTTGGCTAACCCAATTTGGTGAACATTTGGGTTAAGCTGAGCCACTTGGAGATAGCCCAAAGAGGGGCATCTCAAGCCTTGTTAACGCCAAATAGCCAAGAGTCCATTTTGTTAAGGACTCTTGGCGCGAGAAGCGACGCGAAGACTCCTTTATTTTAAGGAGTCTTAGGCACCATATTTATCAGATTATTTCCCTTATCTGGATCATATTTGAATGCTGATTCATGTGCTAAAGTTGGAAAATTATCTGATAAATAATGCGACGCTTATGACACCCTTTACTAGGCATGCGCGCACACGACAAAGGAGGGACTCACGTGATTCTTCACATTGGGAGTCCTTTTGCCATTTGAATTCCTAATTCAAATGGGGGTCCCTTGAAGATTTCCTTCCTATTTGAATCCAGATAATACGTGGCAAGTTTTCATGCTAAGCTAGAAGAGGAATAGATGCCAAATGCATCTCTTCTGCGGGCGCACGCGTGAGAAGGAATAAATCAACGTATCATATCCTAATGAGTCCTGCTTGAAGACTCAGATAAGTGATATGTAGATCAGATATACCTTTCCAGATTGGACGTCGCTTTTTTGTTGGCGCCCCATCTAGTTCTATAAATAGGGGGCGGCAAATAGAGTTGATCATTCAACTCTTGCACATCCTATCCAATTCCTCTCTCCCTCTCTTATAACTCTAAAATTTAAGACAAAACTTGTTCTTTTAAGACAAACCTATTCCTAATAGCTCTAAGGGTTTAAGAGGTCCAAAAGAAGGTGGTCAGGTCCAGTGGGAGGTTCTGAGAGATCCAGACTCAAATCTGAAGAAGGGTCAGATCAATTGGTGGCTAATTGAGTTTTAGGGGCTAAAACTCTTGAAGCAAGGTTTAAGAAGGAGCGCTGTTCTTGGATCAGTTTTCGTATGGATCATCATTAGAAGACAAACACTTGAGCGCTTAGTGAAAATTGAATTAAACGCTACAGATATTCTTCTTATCCATATTTATTTTAATTATGTTTTGATTGCTATAGTCAAGGGATTCTGGGTTCTAGGATATCAGTGCTCTAGGATGTTTCAAATAAAAATTTTAAATACCTAATCCTTCCGCTGCGCCATCGGAACCCAACATTTTTGTTAGGTCAGATGCTACACATTTCCATTCCTGCACATCTCCAATAGATAAGGCTTGAAAGCATTAGGAAGTGGATGTTGGTAGAAGTGGATGTCGGTGCAGAAGCAACAGAACAACTATCACATCCCAAGTCAGATATTAGATTTTGTTAGGTCAGATGCCACACATCTCCATTCCTGCATATCTCCATATATTGTTCCAGATGTATTAAAAAATCGAGCAGAATTTGTTGCATGTGCAAATGGTATTTAAAGATAGTAAAGGCTTATTTAGAATATGAGAACATTTCAAAGCAACAAAATTGAACCAATAGAAAAGTGGCAACTTCGACATAGTGAGCCTACAATAACAATAGAGCACAATATCACAACTTTTCTTATTTAATAACTATGTCCAATGTACTGCAAATCCTGATATTTCATGATTTTTTCATGTTTTCTGAAATGACAGATTATGAGTCCATACAATTGGGTGTTTGGTTGTGTACTGAAAAGTTGGAGTATCTATAAAACCATGGAGCTATAAATTTCTACTTTGAGTAGAATACTTCGAGTTCACAGATTCTCCCTCCCAATCATCTTACATTTATGTGAATTTCGACTTTACCATTGTGCCAACCAAACATTACCCAAATAAAACTCCAGTTCCCTAAACATAAGGTTTGGAATAAAGGACATAATCTGACCTTGAAATTAAAAATATCCAGATGCAACATGTTAGATATTCTAGAAAACTTAAATGCATTCTGATCACTCTTTAGGTAAGTAAATACTGAGCACAGAAAAGTGAGGGGGAGATAGACTGACCTGATTTTAATTTCTTGGACATTCTTATCTGATATGGAATACAACAGAGTGTAGTTTTTCAAGTCAAACACCTTGTAAATGCTGATTTAAAACAAAATTAAAGATAAATGTCAAAAAACAGTTTTATGGCCCTCATTTGTTGATATTGAACAAGCTTAAATCACCTGTCCTGGGCAGAATAAGTAAGAACCTTCCCATTTACATCATCAAACTCTACAAAACCAGGCCATTTTAATGATTCTGACTCAAAGAGAGGAAATCCAGCATCTGGCATTCCCCTTCGGATATACCTGGAAGCAGTTGAACAAATAATGATGGCAACTAATGACTAAATGAATACTAAATGAGTAAGACAGAAGGTGTTGCACGCACTCAATTCTGGTTGTTCTGCATTTCAAAGAGCTGAAGTTCTCGGAGGCATAGACTGAAACAGTGATTAGTGAATCATTATTCTTGTTATAAAACAAGCTGCGAATGACTTCGTCAGGACTTCCATTCAGAAAGCAAATTCTTTGGTTTGTCTCTGTCATAAGTTCAAGAAAAACTTGTTATATACGCAAATCTCAGAAAGCATAGTACCCACGAATGTGATTAAGTAATGCCAACCTCTGCTAAATGCAGCACAAAGCCCAGATTGTGCTAAAGCAAAAACAATGTCCCGGGCAGCAACTATCTCAATAATCTTTGATCTTTTCCTCAAAAAAGGCAACTGAGACCAGAGTTCCTTGGGATCATGTGTGTCAAACTCCTCCTAAAAGTTAAAAATCACAGAACATTAAAGATGACACAGTCAACCACATAGCACAACCTTTTGAAAGGTAGAAAGCCAATCCTTTGGTTGATCAAGGTCATAGTTGACTTCAAAGAAAAAACAAGATTCTACATATTTACCAGAAAGCCAAAGGTGTTGCAGATTGGGCAGCCAACTATTGTAGGATAGCTAATTATGAGTATTGCTAGACTAATATGATGCCTAAAATTATGATGTTTGCTGTGGCTGCACAAACATTCGCTTCTCATCACATGCTTGCTTGCTTGCATGCATGCATGCATTCTTGCACATGGAAACACTCAAATGGGAAGCACAATCTGTAGTATCAATAGAGCAGCACATGACACCAAACACTGTGATCAAATGTGTATTTAATGCAACAACAAATCAATAATTTGTTAGCTCAGCACATCCTCCATATGCAATGTAAGTGAACTTTTTTGAATGATACAGCGATGCACAAAAATGACAAAAATTGGGAACATGGAGACGCAAACACAACCAATTTCACAACCCTTGCATCCGTGCTCACAACAGTATCATATTAAATCCATGGGGTCCAATCAAGCTTAACAATAATCAGTGCAATGATACTTCCAAATCTGCTTTTAAAATGAGTGCTCCAACAGACACTGGTAACATTTATTCTGTCACCATTCTCATTCCATGTAAAATAGAACTGCTTCTAAACCAAAGACATGGCCTTAAAATTATTATACAAAATTCCACCAACACTGATGCAGCATTTGGCCATGCCAACATGATACATGCATGGAACAAGCATGGGAATGGATAACAGATACCAACGCAAACACTAAGTGCTTTCAATATGGCTCCCAAACTTCATTGCCTCTATGACTCCAATATCATTAGACGAGAGATGTGAACTAGGTAGTGATACTTAGACCGAGAACGAGTTTATGAATTTCTATTATGATCTTTGGGTGAATAAGGAACATGATGTCATGAATGTCAACTGGTCTTAGCTATCACCATTAAATTTTGTAACGTAAACAACTTGCCAGACCTTTCACCATCCAAGAAAATAAACAGGCTCACTGGTCCATGCTGCTCATGAAGAGTCTAGGGCAAGATGGTTATCACACTAGACTTTCTAAGTGACATTGGGACATTCTGGGCCAAGATTTATGTAAGACAATACTTCATTTTCAGGTGCGTCCATATCTTCAGCTAACTGGGACAAGACCCATTTGGTTCTTATTCTGAAACAACCAGCCACCAAAAGGTCCGGAATAAAAGGTCCATATCCTTATGCAATGTTTAACATACAGTTTTTGCTAACTTTTGGTTGACCAACTTAAGTCTTTTCTGCCTAACCTGACTGACCATAAACAGTCCACTTTTGTTGCTTGGAAAAAAAAAAGGCAAGAATATTATGGTCCTGCAGGAGATCCTCCATTTTTATGGAAACTCTTGGTCCATAAGATGCCTTACATGCCACTTAAGATTGATAAAAAAAATCTTATGATAAGCTCAGTTGGAGGCAATGTTTAAGGCATTTACATATATAAATGGCATGGCCTAGTATGCCAATCAGATTAGGCAATTGACCTTGGTTATATTTGTCATATTCACATTAGTGACCTGCTTGTTTTCATCATCTCTTTAATGCAGATGTGCTTATCATGACCATGGCAGCATTCCATGATTGAAATGCAATTTAATGATATCCTGGGGATAATTATAACCAACTTACTGACCAAAGAGTGAACAAGGCTAACCTTATCTTACTTGGTTCTCTCCTAGACTCAAAAGGTTGGTCTCTTGAAACCTTGGCCTCCAAAAGGATTCTCCTCCTCTGTTGTATTTAAAGGTTAATTTTGCTAGTACCCCAGTCCTCAGGAAGGACCATTTTTGAAATTGTTGATTGGATTAGCACTAGGATGGCTTCTTGGAAGCAAAATTGGCATATATCTTCATGGACAGATTACTTTGTAAACCCTGTGCTCAACAATATATCTAACAATTGAATGACAACCTGTTGGACCTGTGATGGTATTTTAGATAGCATGTTAAAGATTATTAGACTATTTATTTCGGGACAAAGTGACTGCCAGAATGAGTTTCACTCTGGTGGCTACAATGAACTCATCATTCCAAGGTTTAGGATGGGCTGGCCACTCAAAATTTGAGAGGCCAAGACACTTATGATGAACAGGTGTGGGTGTGTGATAATGCTTCTTGAAAACCATGATTTTTTTTGACCAACTAATTAAAATCTAAATATCAACCTTCCATAGATGTGTTTACCCCTTCTTGGTGCCAGCAAGCCTTAGTAAAATGTCTCACCAATATGTCAGAGGATTTCTTTACAATGTTAGCAATGAGCAGGCATATTAGTGATTGCACTTGGCCTTTTGTAACTCCCATAAATCACAAGCCTACCTACCTTCATATGCCCAATGTAAGTAATCTCCAAAGTAGGGGTCAGGTCTTATGACTGATTTTACAAATAGAATAGTGAATCATTAATGGAGACATTTCATGCTCTCGTTCAGAAGATTTTGAGCTTACTCACCTCCTATAGCAATTTTAATGGTGGTTGACTAATGGTCTTTGGTCTCCACTCTTGTGGACTAAAGACTAGTTAAATCCATCAATACAATTAGGAAACCCAAGGCATTACATCTTGCCAAACATGACAGATTGGCTAGCTGGCACCAGCTATGCAATTTAATGGTGGTAGAAGAAACCAGGGTTTTTGTATTGAAACCCTATGGGGCATGCAGCCTGCTAACTCTAAAACATCATTTCCTATGGATCTTCGATGATTTATAACCTGGATGTTAACAGAATAACAAGGACATTAACTATTTGCTTTTTGAGGACCAAAATTCCAAGCAGATATGGGATGTCATATTGCTTAGATTAAGATAGCTACCTCTAAATTGGTCCCTCACTCAAAATGGTGGATGGTCAAATACTACTTTATTGGAATGAAGTCTCAAACCCAAGTAGAGGAGGACACTTGTTTGCTTATATATTCAAATTTCAAACAGCAACTAAAAATGGAATTTTCTTGTTGAGGCAAACAAAAGTTGCGATTTTTATGATCATTCCAGCATTCAGCACTAAAGGATTGTCTATCACGTGATTGAGAAAACTGCTAAAATTACCAGCACTAGAATCATGCAACAGCAACCACTAGTGGAGGGGTGGTTCTCTCATACTTAAGGCTAAGGAAGAGAAATGCAAGATATGATTTACACAATGGTTAGTCTAGACTCTTGGCATATAATTTTGCAGTAAGTGTAAAAGAATTGAAATCAGTCGACACTCTGGGCCAAGAAAAATGAAAAAATTGATATGCAGATGCTTGCAATGAGATAGATGAAGAAAAGCGATAAAAGGAGTGTATGTCTAAAAGAAGGGACTGGATATAAGGTGCCTGGCTTCCCAAAAAGGGAAGGCCATGGCATTTCACCATGAAAGAGAGAAAAAGCAACAAAGTTATTCATCTCGTCATAATTATCCTAATCACAATAAGAGAGACCAACCTACAAGGTATTCTACATAAACAGGGCCATGATGAATCTGCAGTTGCTGTTTCAAAGCATATTAAGATCCTAAGATCAAGTTAAATAATTTTCATGATATTTAATTTGTTGCTTATTTAGGAGATTAACTTTGTTGGAAAATATGACCTGGTGTGTCTTTTAAAATAAACATTGCAATCTTGGGAAATTGTGATTTTTGTGATCTGACAAGTAGGAAATGAAACCAGCATACACAAAAAGAGAGAACCAGTAGCTATATTAATGCTTAAATTTATTGTTAAGAACTAGTATGATACGGAAAGTAGGTAATAGCACAATGATAAGGTTGCTTTATTATGACCTGGGCATCATGACTTTGAAACACTGAAACAGCTCCACATGCAAGGATAAGGATGAGTACATCTAACCCCTCCCCCCTCCAGACTCCGCAGCTGTGGGAGCCTCATGCACTGCAACACCCTTTTAACAAGTAGGAAATCAGGTTGCTCTATCTGGAAACAGTCCTAGTCATAGCTGACCAACAAGAAGATACAGAATGTAAACCCTAGTGTATACAAATCTAAGAGTATCAGGTATTATCACCCATTATTTCTTCTAGTCTATTCAATCGCTCAAACAATCAAGTTTTCAAACATCCACTACGGTCCTGTTTCTTCTGCCATCAGAGTTGCTCCTCAATCTCCCCTATAATCTGCAACAGACTTGGAGAAAATCTTTTACATATGTTCAACAAGAAAGTGAAAATCCTAAACGCCCTTTATATTGCTAAACATATCTGCTCGTTCAAAAATCCCAACCGAACAGTATTTACTATTCTCTCAATTTTTTTGTTCAACTACAACAACTTACCATTCTTAAAGTGCGTCTCCATTTCATCTATATGCGCTAATTCCATCACATTTGTCTTAGACTATCCTCAAAGTATCGTGTCAAATATAACATGAATGAGTTATGAAGAATCCATGAAAAACAGAATACGGATGTCGCCTCCATACATGTCAAATCGGGGTATGACCCATATAGCAAACATAATATCCAGAAATATACTTGGAATTGCAGCATCTTGACTCCCCACTGAAGTATAGGTCATAAAGATGATGGTTTCTTGGTTTATTGGGGTTTCTTTACAAATATGGGTAACGAATTAGGGTTCTAAGGTGAACACTTCTTGTGCCCAGTTTCCAACTAGCGATCAAGAACCAATGTTTATGCCCTAGGCAAGAGAATCGAGCCTGATATCACTGTAAATTTCATCTTATAACTAAATTATCTAAAAGGAAGGAGACAAATAGCAAGGATACCAAAAGCATAGAGGCCAAGAACAAGAACTAGCACACTGACCTGCAGCCGGATATTCCGGAACCTCTCCTGGGCGTTGCTCATACTGAACGCACGGTCCCTCTTGGAGCTGATCTCCCGGCGCTGGAGCTTCTTGACGCTGTTCACGAACCCATCCGCCCGCGGCCTCTTCCGCGCCAAGATCCTCCGCCCGCTGCACGGCCGCGGGCTGACGGAGATCCTCCTCCCCTCCATCCTTCCCCCACCACCCAAGAAATTCCAAATCCCAGCGCCAGTGGAGCCCAATCACATCTACCAATGGCCGATGGCGAGACGAGCCCCGCAATCGCGACTTCGAGCTCCAATCGCCCCCCAAAATGTGCCCGACAAGGGCGGGGGAGGGGAAACCCTAGAACCCTCGAAGCTCCTAGGCAGAGGGAGAGGGTTTAGAAGAAGTGGGGAGAATTCGAGAGGGGGATTTTCTCATTCCTTTCGATCCGGTCGCTGGAACTAATATAAGCTTTTATATACATATACATATATACATATATATATATATATATATATATATATATATATATATATATATATATAAACACACACATAATAATAATAATAATAATAATAATTTGGATTCGAAGAGAGTTGGGGGGATCGATCCACGGGAGCGGGCGATGGAGGGAGAAATGGAGCCCAACGAAGAGGCGGGCCCGAATAGGGTATTAGGGCGGATTTGAAATTGGGTCTGGCGTCCGATTAAAAACGTGATTTCCCATCGTTTGAATTTATGGGGGGTGCGCCCGGTCTGCGCGGCTCAAAATTTGTAGTCTCCGCTTTTGGGAAGGGTCCAATTTTGCAATGGAGAAAAAGAGTACGGCAGCTAAAGCAGCTTATGGCACTCAAAAAAATAAAAATTAAACAGCCGAACAATTTTCACTTGAGTTTCGCCGTAGTGCTCCAAAGAATATTTTAATTTTTTTATTATTTATTTATTTTTAACTATCAAATTAAATATCGATCATTCACATTCCGATAGGTTGTATTATTGATATGATAAATATTTTAAAAATTAAAATTATTATATATTATGATTAAATTAATTTTTTTTAAAAAAATTCTCTCTGTGAGTCACTAAAGGTGAAGGTAGCGTGGAGAAGCTGCAGGCATCAAGAAGACGAGTGAGAACTATGAGCATGCACTGGGCATTAGGGGGGGTGTGCGGAGAAATCTCAGATCGTCGGAGGAGGTGGGGTTGGGGGGTAGGAGATTGTGGTGGTACGGAGAAGTTGCAGTGGAGGTGGGTGCAAAGTAACCACAGGTGGGGCATACGGGCATGCGCTAAACGCCGAGTGGGGGGTTGGTAGAAAGAAGGGTGCATAGAGAAGCCACGGGCCACCACAATAGTGAGGGGTGTTGTGATGATGCAAATAAGCCACAGTGAGAGCAGGCATAGAGCAATCGTGAGCATCGAAGGAGGGGATCCGGAGCAAAAGAGACATGAGCTACCATAGGGGTGAGGGGGTGGTCGCTCAGAGGAGGTGCAGGCTGCCATTGGGGGGTTATGGTGCACAAAGGTGCGAGGGAGGTGTAGGGGCCGAGTGGTGGCATATAGGAGACGGAAGGGGCGTGGAGGAGCCACAGGTGGCGCTAGCGGGGTGAGGGGGTTGGGCACAATGAAGATATAGAAAGGAAGAAGAAAAAAAATAAAATATTATTTTTTAAAAAAATAATAAAATATATAAAAAATAATATTTAATATATAAAATATTTTTATAATAAATTATTATAAGAGAGCGTCGTAGTAAAATTCTTTATATTTTGGTACGAAGAATTATACCCAACATATAAAGAGGGAATGAGATAGTATGGAGTAGACAATATTGTAATTGAATTAGAATGGGCTCGAGTAGTATCTTTCTTGCGAAAGATTGATTGATTTTCTTCCACAATATCGGCCATTGGATCCTGCATCACATAGATCTTCAAGCACTATGAATTTATGCATTCGTTACTGTATGGATCTCAAACCAAGCCTTATGCAATTAAATAATGGATTCATGTGAAAAATATAAATACTTCTTTCATGTGAGAGATACAACGTGCTCATTGTGATTTGGACGTCCCAAATTATTGATATTTTTTAAGTAAAAAAAAAGAGAAAAATATGATAATGGAAAATTTTTAGCCAAAAATTTTGTAAAAGATAGGAAAGTTATATTTTAAGGTTCTATATCATTCATATTATCTTTCAAAGTATGTTTTTTTTTTGCTCATATACTATAATACTTTTGATAAAATTGGTTGAAAAGAATGACTTAATCTTATTTATCATATTCTTTGAGTGTATATATTCTCACAAAATACAAAATGCATAATCTTGGAAATAACTGTAAAGTATACACAATAATAAAAGTTAACAATAAAAAAATTTATAATTGTAGTGAGCATAAATATAAAAATAGATCTCAATGGTTATCCATGATTATAAAGAGTATGAATATGGAAATAGATTTTGAAAATTATGGAAAGATAAAATGCATGTGCTGGAAAGGTTGTCTAATAAAGATATGAAAAAAAAAAAGGAATCCCATAATTATGGAGAGTATAAGTATAAAAATGTATTCAAATATTTGTAAAGAAGCCATGGCCAAAGCATTAGAGAAGCCATAGTGGAGGCAGGCGCAAAGCAGCCACAAGCGCTAGGGTAGGGTTGGGGACTACGAGCATGCGCTAGACGCTGAGTTGGGGGTTAGCAGGGAGGAGGTGCATAGAGAAGCCATGGGCTATCATGGGGGTGGGGGGTGTTATGGTGGTGCAGATAAGCCATAGTGAGGGCAGGCATAGAGTAGCCATGGGTGTCGAAGAGGAGGACTGAGAGCGAAGGAGGCATGGGCCACCAAGAGGGTAGGCAGGTGGTCGCTCGAAGGAGGCGTGGGCCGCCGGCGGGGGTTATGGTGCACAAAGGAGTGGAGGAGGTGTAGGGGGCTAGGTGGTAGCACGAAGGAGGGACTAAGGGGGGCACGGAGGAGCCACAGGCGGTGCCAGCGACGTGGAAGAGTTGGGCACGATTAAGCCACAAGAAGGAAGAAAAAAAGAGAAAAAATCAAATATTATTTTTTAAAAATAATAAAATATATAAAAAATAATAATATTTAATATATAAAATATCTTTTATAATAAACTATTATAAAAAAAGCACCGTAGCAAAATCCTTTACATTTTGGTAAGAAGAACTATACTCAAGATATAAAGAGGGAATGAGATAGCATGGAGGAGACAATGTTGTGATTGGATTGGGATGGACTGGGGTTGTATCTTTCCTGCGAAAGAATGATTGATCTTCTTCCACGATGTTGGCCATTGGATCCCGCATCACATAGATCTTCAAGCACTATGAATTCGTGCATTCATTGTTGCATAGATCTCAGAACAAGTCTTACGCAATTACATGATGAATTCATGTGAAAAATGTAAATGCTTCTTTGATGTGAGAGATACAACTTGCTCATTGTGATTTGGGCGTCCCAAATTATTGGCATTTTTTAACTCAAAAAAGAGGGGGGAAATCTGATAATGGAAAGTTTTTGGCCAAGGATTTTATAAAAGATAGAAAAGTTATATTTTAAGGTTCTATATCATCCATATTATTTTTCAAAGTAATTTTTTTTTTTTGCTCATATACTATAATATTTTTGATAAAATTGATTGAAAAGAATGACTTAATCTTATTTATCATATTCTTTGAATGTATATAATCTCACAAAATACAAAATGCATAATCTTGGAAATAACTATAAAGTATATACAATAATAAAAGTTAACAATAAAAAATTTTACAATTGTAGTGAGCATAAATATAAAAATAGATCTCAATGGTCATCCATGATTATAAAGAGTATGAATATGGAAATAGATTTTAAAAATTAGGGAAAGATGAAATGCATGTGCTTGAAAGGTTGTCTAATAAAGATATGAAAAAAAAGGAATCCCATAGTTGTGGAGAGTATAAGTATAAAAATGTATTCAAATATTTGTAGGGATACGAGAGTGCACTTGATACAGACTCTCAAGTTAGTGTGTGTGGAGGGTAGAAACACTCAGCTTTACATTACCATATAATACTAAGTTTTATCAAGTGCCTTGGTAAATATATTTGCAAATTGATATTGTACGTGATGGAATAAAGAAAGTGGTCATGATCCTATTTCGTAGTTTCTCTCAAACAACATGGTAGCCTAAATATATTTGGTCATCATATGAAGCACTAGACTGTTTGCGATCAATGAGGTTGCATCGGCTATGAGCAAGCAACAACAACATCCAATAGCAGGTATCATAGCCATACGAGTTCACACATGGTGTGAGCTAATGCACGACACTTGGCTTTGGAAGAGCAATAGATGGTGCTTCGTTCATTAGTTTAACATGATTAGATGAAATTGATATGAAGAAAAGTAATATAATCAATTACCAAACATCTAGGCACAGGATGATTGGCCCAACTCGAACCCATTCATGAAGAAAGTTGTAAATTAGATTTTGAATGTAGTAAGGCAAGAGATCTAAAATAGGCCGGCTATCCAACAAGTTGACGATATGAACGAGGATGAAATAATAACTATTCGATGTCATCAGCTAAATAGTGGTGCTGCTCAATTGCAGATATTACTAGTTTGGAGTCAAGAAATCTAGCCTTCGAAAGCATGTCAAAAGTGCATTTTCTCTGGTTAAGCAAAATGCCATGAGACCCAGCAACCTCGATGCCCATGAAAAACTTCAATAGAGGCATGATCCTTAATGTGAAAATAAGGATGTAGAAAAGCCTTAAGGAAAGTAGTAGTAGAGGCACTAACTTGGCAACGATGATGTCATCCACATAAACAATGATTGCAATGAACATGCAACTCTTACTAAAGGTAAAGAGGAAGTGATCGGCATATGATTATTGAAATCATACTTAGTGAAAAAGGTTGAGCAAATTTCTCAAACTGATTATAAAAAACTTATTGAAGACTATAGAGTGATTTTTGTAGTTTACAAACATGAGTCTCCCCCTTGTGTACAAGGCTAGGAGGTGGTTTGATATAGACTTCCTCATAGAGTTGCTCTTTCTTTTTAAAAGTAATAGCAAGAAAGGAGAGAACTACGACCAATTTGGTTAGCGACCATTGCAAATGTCTCATGATAAAGGCATTTAACCCCATTAAGAATTGATATACCTTCTCCGCATTGCATTCATTTTGTAGTTCCTTGAAACAACCACACGTGGAAGGTGGTATCTTGGGGTAGGAGGCTGACTTGCTCCAAATTTTCTTCTGAGTCATTAAGTAGGCTCCCACAAAAGGCAGCCTCAAAAGATTGTACTTATTGTATGGTGACCTTCCTTTGTAAATGATAAATTTTAGGACCATTCTCTTGAGAAGAAAGATCTTTAATACCTACTTGCACTCTTGAACTGTCTCAAATAGGCAATACTTTCAGCAAAATTTCTATTGCGGCCCTCAGCCCAGTAATCCAATTCGCTCCAGCAAATACGCATGGTTCAGTGGTCAAACGAGAACATTGAGTAACTAGGGCAAAATCATATGGTTGCATCATTCCCATGCATTGATAGTAGAGTTAGGTGTAACTAATTTAAGGAGAGACCCATCCACAAACCATAATCTTTTTTGCTCCAACGACAGCAATAATTGCACATGTCCAAGTACTATAATTATCTCCAACAAGAACTTGTGGAGTCAATAGTCCCTTGACTATCAGTATGATTGAAATAATAAGAAACAATTGAAGTTAAATTCTATACCATTATCATTGTTCTATTGGAGGCAATTTATTTCGACTTGCTCGATAGCGGGCAAGAAGATATGCTATAGAT